>NC_056728.1:1201966944-1202266944 GCF_019279795.1 Protopterus annectens
ACGTCTGGAAATCCACAGCCATCCTACCTCCACTGCACATGTAGCCACCATGTAAAGCCTTTCCAAATCTAACTATGGCCTCATAAAAGCTGAGGTGGCTAACTTCATGTTAGCCATGCAAATGGAGAATAGTTGCATGACAGCTGAATCAAACAACAATGCACTATGAACACATACACAAATGCATGGATACTGCGTTACCCAATACAACCAGGACCTTCATCTCCAAAAAAAGGAAGCTGATCTGGTGGCCCCTGCCATTAAGAAACTGTACAACAGAAGAAGGAAACCGATGTGGAATAAGGTGAAGTCCCAAGACAGGAAATAAACCCTTATCAGCCTCAATGAATAGTTGAGATCCCTCATAAAATACTACAAAGCTAGCTGTGAGAACAGACTTGGAGCACATAGTAAAGACAACCACAAGGACACATACAGTTATGTAAAGAATCTTCATGGCAATACCAAGAATTGTTTTGAGCAATTAGACAATGTTACCTCCCAGACTGAGCCATCAAATAATGCCAATACGCTGGCTGGCTTCTTGAGTGCAAACAGTACCTCTCATCCTCCCCAAAGGACCAATCCCAATATCAGTACACCACCAGGCACCCAGTATTACTGCAGCACATGTTACAACACCACTGTCCAAGGCTAAGAATACAGCCTCTGTGGGACCTGATAATGTCCCTGGATGTGTTCTACATGAACTACAGAATGACCTGGACCTTACCTGTATGCCCTGTTAAAGAACAGCCTCACCTCAGGCATTGTCCCTACTGAATTGTGCACTGCCACAGTCATGTCTCCCCACAAACGAGGTGTAACTACAGACCCTGTGAAATACCTCCCCAACTGCCTGGCAAGTCTGTTATGCAAAGCTATGGAATGCATCATCATGCACCTAATAAACATGGATATGGGAATCTGCAGACTCAGGATCCCACACACTGTACCTTTGTGAAGGGTAGGTCATACCTGCTCATTTAACCTGGTCACCCTCTTGCCGTCAGTCATCTGTGCTATGGGTGAAGGCTAGGTGACACCTACAGCCTACATTGATCTTGCCAAAGCCTTTGATAACATTCCCCACTCACTAGGCTCAGCATCAACCCCTATATCACTCGATGGGAACAGAGGCACAAACACAGGGGTAGATTGGACATAGTGCTGTCATACATTGAGACAGTTGCAGATGTCACTGGGTTTGTTGTAACATCCTTTATTATGAATATGATATTGGTAATACCAATACATGTGAGTATTTACTGACTGCATTTCCCCAGAGTCCACAACTGATATACCAAAGACACCAAATGTCTGGTGAACACACAAAACATGACAGGCAGACATGTGGCCAGTCTGTGGATAGCATGCCAGTGGAGAGGTATGGCAGAAACATATCACTGTGAGTAGTGACGTCACTCACTAAATGCATGCCCACACAAACCCTGTCAATCTATCAATCCACCATGTGTATAACAGCATTAATGACATAGAATCTGTTCACAAATCTGGGGATATGTCCCCCATGTTGGTTGGCTGTCTCCATATGTCCTGTGACATTTTGCCACCCACTGTATGTGAATCTGTAGGCCACCACCTCTGTAATGTCCCTCACACAGGCAAGGAAATGGGGCAAGGCCCACATTAACTCATTACATCTGAGTGACGCCTCCAGGTGCATCTGCAGTTAACTGACTGTGGGATCAGGGTTATGAAACCTGACAAGAAAGGTGGGCTTGTGTTCATGGACCAAGAAGTATATGTTAAGAATATGAAAAAACATTTACTGACTGAAGCATACACTCCGGTCAGCATTAATGAAATCAATATAGCATATAAAAGAATTAAAACCATACTTGAGGACCTTTTCTTAGAAGGGACCATCGACATGGATATATATCAATATTTAACCATGAATGCCCCTAAAATCCCAACTCTTTTTGGATCCCCTAAGATCCATAAAAGATATGATGATCCCCCTTTCAGACCTATAGTTGATGGGAGAGGCTTCATGACATATGGATGTGCTAAGTATATAGACAGCATTTTAAGACTTTTAATTGAACAATAATCTCAAATATGTAAAGATTCATGGAGCTTTTTAGAAAACATTAACAACTTACAGTATCAGTAGAACTTTTGCTTTCTAACCATAGACGTAAAGGATCTATATACTGTCATTCCCCAAACTCTAGGTCTGGAATGGATTAGGGATTTTTTGACTCTAAGACTCGTGGATGAGAAAACAGTGTACTTAGTGGAAACTTTACTTGATATTGTTTTAACAAAGAATTATATGATTTTTGATGGGCAATACTTCCTCCAAAAAAACAGAGTGGCAATGGGCTCCCCCTGTGGAGGTAGCTTTGCAAATTGTATTATGGCCTATTGGGAAAGAATGTTGCTCTTTCAAAACACACTATTTCAAGAGAATGTGGCCTGGTACACACGATACCAGGATTATATGTTTCTTGTTTGGAAAGGGCCAAAAGAGCTTGTTCCTGCTTTCATTGAGAGTATAACAAGGATGACTGACTTTTTTGAGTTCATACATAACTAGAAAGAAGCAGCCATTAACTTTTTGGATGTAAGCCTGTTTAAAGATACAGTAAACTCTAGGTACAAGAGTATCATATATAGAAAGCCTTCTTATTCTAACTCCTTTCTTTATTTTACCAGTAGCCACCCTTACTATCAAAAGAATGCTGTTGTTAAAGGGCAGTTCGTAAGGGCGGCTAGGATGGTGACTGATGAGGAAGATTTTGAGGCTGAGCATTTGCTCCTTAGAACTATGTTTATCAATAGAGGCTATCCTGAATTGATGATTGATCCAATCTTACTAGAAGTAAGTTATAAGAGGAGGGTAGGGCATTTTAGACCATTGCTGACTAATAACTCATTACAAAGAATTGGCTGTTTAGAACCCTTATGTAATTCGGTTCTGAATAACTATGAGTCCAATTTTAGAGTTAGTTTCTTATGTACTTATTCTTTAGACCATCAAAGAATGAGACAAATGTTATACAAAAATTGGTCTATTATAGCTGAAGATAGTGCCCTACTTAAAATACTGGGAGTGAAAATCAAAGTTACTTACAGAAAAGGGGCTAACCTGAAAGCACTATTAGAAAGGAAGAGGACTCCTAAAAATTATGGTAACTTTGGAATGTTTAAATGTGGTGCCTGCCAACAATGTAAGTATATTTACGTTGACAATAATGTTAGAATAAAAGATGAAACATACTACATCAATGGGAGGTTTAATTGCCACATGAAAGGGGTGGTTTATGTTGCTACCTGTGCTCAGTGCCCATTTTTTTATATTGGAAAGACCGAGAGAAAAGTTAAGCAGCGTATTTATGAGCATTGTTATGCAATTAACAGAAAAGATACGAATAATGCGCTAGCTAGACACATTCTTGAATTTCCAGAGGATGAATTTAGATTTACCATCCTCCAACAATGACAAGTTGACCCAAGAGGTGGGCCGTGGCAACTATATTTAGAAATAGATGAAATTAATTGGCAGATCAGAACAGGAGCTCATGTCTATCCTGGCATTAATGAATACGTTTCTATAAAATGTGTTCTGAAGTGCCTAGCACTTAATAGATGAAAGGAGTCAGTTTACAGTTACAAAATGTTTTGTTAGGTTAATAATTGGTTATAAATATTCTTTGTTTTAAAATTAATTACAAATATATAGTCCTAAAAGTATATGAGACTTGCTTATTAAAGTATATTTATATAATTATATAATATACTTTTATAAATGTAATATGCGTCCCCTGAACAAGAATTTTAATTTTCAATTTTGATCTTATTTAGATCATGTTTTCTACTTTGTTGCCTTTAAAATGAATGTGAAATGAATCTTTTTACTAATAAAGTGAATTATATATTTTGATTTTAATATAATACAATATAATATATAGTAATATTTTATAAATGAATTTGAAATGGGGTTTAGCATTGCAAGGTTTTAACTTGTTTTAACCTGTATAATAGCGTTCTTTGAACAGGAATTAGTTCATTTTATGTGATGTTCCTTTAAGGACCAGCAGTTTAATCATGGTCCATATAATTGTTAATTAAATGTATTTGAATTATATATATAAACTGTGTTAATTGATTGTGTGGTTGTCTGAAGAAGGTGAGACACTGATCCCACCGAAAGCTCTAATAAAACTGGTTTCTTTGTTTTTATATGCCGTTTTGTTTCTGACATCGCTTACAGTGTTACTCGCTTTTGGTTTAAAAAGTTTTTTAATTTTCGTTTTGTAGTTTTCTGTTTGCATCTGCAGTTAACGCCTACTGACACTTCTAGGAGTCAAATATTGCATATTCATATTTGCATTAATAATTCCAAAACCATGCTATGCACACGTTTTTAAAATATTTCATCTTAAAGCTTACACAATGACAAACTAAACTCCATTAATATTTGACCTCTGTCTAGTGCAAGTAAAGAGATATTAACTGTTGTTTTTACAATATTAATTTATATAAATATAATTTTCACATTTTTCTAAATATCTCAGCAAACAACCAATACAGACAGAATTCCTTAGCCTCATATGAAAGCTCTCAGCTAGATGAATAAAATGCTGCTGACAGCATCTGTATAATTTGAGTGGTTGCTGAGATATTGTAAGTTGTTTACAAAATATTACAAACATAATAGTTACTGAGTTTACTGTAACTTAGAAAATTCAGTTTAAGATCTAGAACCTAAAGAATGCTACCGCTATAAAAATAGTTTATGCTGAAGGGTTTGCCATTTATACTACTTTCATAACCCCTATCATTCCAGAGATATAAACATTTGTTTGAAATGTGAGGACATAATTTGATTCTGTCAAAAGTCTTAGGCTCCGCCCATTGGAAGTTACAGTGCAGACTTCCTGAGCTCCATTGGAGTGAATGAGTTAAGGAATGTCCCATATGTCGGAACTAGCAGTAGTGTCCAGGCCCACAACACAATACAATGTGGTTACCTACATAGTGGTATAAACGTAGCAATACCTGACATCTGCACATCTGTACAAAGGGCAGACATAAAATAGATAGCCAACAGGATATGCATTAGGATGAATGTACTGTAAGATACATGTCAGAAACTTAAAGGTATACCATTACTACATGACAGCAGTCCCCAATGACGTGTCAAAAGAACATAGTAGTCTACAGTTAATATCAAAATATCAGATCAATATCCAGTAGGAGATACATATAAACATACAGTTCAAACATGTAAAAGATGATACTCATTACTCGTCCAGCTTTGCATGCAGGGGTGTATAGTTCCAGTACTAGAATCTGCAGTCTACTCTTACTTGAAAAAGCACTGCTAAAAGTACTAATGTAATGATACCATATGTGTTAAACTATTTCTGTCAGCCAGTGCACTGTAGCTGGTGTGACATGCAAGTGTGACTGCATATAACTTGGGATACTACCCATTTATGAAACTAATCGAAACAGAACAGATTGTGGTACTACCCATGTATACCCAGGTGTCCCATACAGTATACTCACACCCCTTGCTACTTTAATGACAGCACATAGAAGCATATTATGTACAGGGAATTAAGTACACTTATTAAAGATATCATTACCGTGCTATTTTATCAGACTGGAATGTGATCACTGGTTACCAAGGCTAAGCTATGCCTAGCAGGTGTAATCATTGCTTAAATGTAAATGCTAAGCAGATTTGCGCACTGGTAAGTGAAGCCTACACAGTGTAAATGCCTATTTGTTTTACCATACGTTAGCACCACTTACCATCAGGCAAACCCATGCAAACCCACTTAAAGCTGTTCAAAACTGCCTTAATCAGTCTGTATCCAACAGTCCTTGTTCTGCCTAGCAACAAAATAAACATCCTTTGCTAGCCTTAAACCCAGGTCCCTGCAAAACATAGCCTATGCAATTTACCAATAAGCTACCCCAGCTGTATTGTTTGAGGATGTTGTCTCAAACATACCCATCTTTACAGCCAGTTTACAATAGGGAAGAGACAAGTGTAATTAGGAAGGACTGGTATGTATATATATATATATATATATATATATATATATATATATATATATCTGAACAGAAACATACATAGAGAGAGAGTGAGATATGTAGGTAGATCCATATATGTGTACAACAATATATAGATATATTAACAATAAATACTGAGATGTACATTATTTGTGTGTATATATATATATATATATATATATATATATATATAGGGTCACGTCAAAATCCTGAATCTCAAAATCCTCAACTCAAAATTCTGAAAGCTCAAAATCCTGAAAACTCATAATACTAAAAAACATACAGGACACCAACACTGACTGCATTGCAGCAGAAATACATAGAGAAACAAAGAAAAGATAAATCATATCAGTCTAAACCAACTATAAGCAGAGGGGGCAAGCCACCCTGCACCCCACACCCCCTGCTACTTAAATAGATCAACTCTGAGATCACACTTCACTACACTTAGATGAGTTATGTTGTAGTATAGTACATTAAAAGGGAACATGGCTAAGGATACAACAGGCAGTCATGAAGCATGTAATGGTATGTTTGCCATTTTCTTCTGTGAAGTGCGATCTCAGAGTTGATATATTTAAGTAGCAGGGGGTGTGGTGGGCACAGCCCCCCACATGGGGGGTGCAGGAGAGCTTACCCCCCTGCTTATAATTGTAGATGAGTAATATGTTTCTGTATGTATTTCTGCTGCAATACAGTCAGTGTTGGTGTCCTGTATGTTGTTCAGTATTATGAGATTCAGTATTATGAGTTTTCAGTATTTTGAGCTTTCAGGATTTTGAGCTCAGGATTTTGAAGTGAATCCATATATATATATATATATATATATATATATATATATATATATATATATATAGATTATATATATATATATATATATATATATATATATATACATATATATATATATATATATATATATATATATATATATATATATATATATATATATATATATATATATATATATATATATATATATATATATATATATATATATATATATATATATATATATATATATATATATATATATATATATATATATATATATATATATATATATATATATATGCATATATATATATATATATATATATATATATATATATATATATATGCATGTCCCAAAATGCCCATACAAACATATGCTGCTGATAGACCACCTACAACCGGAGCAGCATGCATGCACAGTTGGATACAAAAGCAGCCATGACACTCACATCTGCCCCCCAGTCCAAATAAATGACTGAACAGTACACTGCTACAAAATCCTGAGAGGACACACACAATGGCCAGACATACAATAATCTCTTAGCAAAACAAATAAAATGTCTGAACACAGCAAAGAAAAATACAACCAGCCAGTAATTCACACATTTTTATTATACTCTGATGTCTTGGCCAAAGCCTACAATGAGTAAACATCCCCAGAAATACATGCCTTAATACCAAGAAGCAATTAACACCTAATTACATAATTGAATACACAGCCTCCAATTACACTCATCATTTAACCCCCTATGGGATAAAGTATCACAGTTAATATTAATACATAGAAGCCTGTACATAACAGTTGTCCTTTAATGAATGTATCATCACACTGAGGAACAAACGTTTTCAGAACAGTACCGTGAGACCCACTATTGTCCCCATGGTGTGACTTATTCAAATATACAGCTATAGAACTGACATATTTCTGATCAGTAATACATCTGACATGTTCTAATAGCCTAGTTTTAAAACGTGTGTTACTGTCCCCCACATAAAATATGTTACAAGACCATCCAACAGCATTCCCTATACACCTATCTCTGGAACGTACAGATCTCAACATGTTTCCCAGCCATTCCCTTCAGCAGAAATTACAGCAGTAAATAATGATAGACCAGTATACCTATCCACTTACTACTGTATGACATCTGGACGAAGCCTGACATAATTAGTGGAGAGAAGCTCAAATACATGGCCATACATGAAATATTGCTGTTATACACTGAGAAAGTTGCTAGTGTTACAGGGTTTGTTGTAACATATCTTTTCTGAGGGATATAAAGGCAGAAAAAAATGGATGTTACCATCTACATAATGCAATCACCAGAGTATGCTACTGATTTGCCAAGGACAACTCCTGTCTCGGGAACAGCCCATACATAACAGGCTAACTTGTGGTCATTATATGGATGGCCCTACAAGTTGAGAGCTATGCAGAGACAGAACTTTGTCAGACTGAAACTCATGCAGAAGTAGCATGTGCAGACAAACCCTGTTATACTAGCAGTATTCCCAACATATTACAGCAATACTCACATTCTGCTCCTAAGTCTTGAACCTTCTCCAACATTAATTGGATTGTCTCCACAAGTCTTGTTGTAAGAGGTAGTAGCCCACACAGCTCCAGAATGCCATCCTCACAAGTAAGGGAAAGGTCAATGCCTACATGGAGTAATCATTTATAGGGGTGTGTTGCCATGACACTGGCTATTGGAAGAACTACACAGCTGCTCTGCATGTAGTTAGCAAGTGGGGAATCCCAATAGGTGCACAGGCCATCATCTGGTCAAGAGCATCACCTACAAAAGCCATGCTGCCACCTATTCAACCCAGCTCTATCCCTGTAGTGCACAGGGAAATAACAAATGAGACATAAAGTGGAAAAGACAAGAAAGAAAAAAGGTAAGTGGAACATGTAAGCAAGTAATTGAATCTAGTACTTGGTCTGTAATAATGGGAAATATGGTTTGGAGGAATATATGTCCCAACAAGACATGCTGCACTAATGTCCTACTAAACAGCTGCTATGGCCATAGCATCTGGCCCTCTCTGCAGTGGAAGATATCACAGACATACCTCTCAACTGTACAGATCCTCACAGAATGTCCACATTTTACCATCATGTACATTTGTCTGTTCCTCCTGAGATCTGTACTTTACTGGCAAATAGCTGAGGATTAAAGTCATCAGGTAATGACAATCACTTGAGTTTGAAACCCCACATCCTTAAGAATATTCACTGTAATGCTAAATTTATCATTTTACAAACTTTCTATGTTTGTAGCAGGCATATTTGAAGTTTGTCCCTATTTATCCCCCCATCATTTTAGGCATTGTCCAGATGTGATGCTTTGAGAGGTTATGAGGTGGGAACACAGCTCATGAGCCTGACCCACCTGTGAAAGAACAGCTCACATATGACAACTCCAGGGGTGTCTATTAAACAGTTGTGACTGTGCCACTTCTAGGCCAGTTAATGGGATAGGTTCATAGGTTCACAGGTAGTTACAAGGCTATCTGCCCGAAGGCATTTATAAGCCTAGCTGGAATGTGTTGGCTTTCATCATCCTCTTAGATTAGTTCCCTGTGCCTCTGTCCAGCAGACCCATTGAAGTGATCCCTGGGGTAAACTTTCTGTTTCCCATCCACTCGTCAAGGTTACACTTGAAGAGGGTTAGCGAGGAGCTCTGCCTAATGTAGATTGTAATCTTGTTCCAGAGCATGGGAAGTCTCTGGGACAGGAATCTATCCCTCCAGCATGTCCTATTTATTGTTGTGGTGAGGTTTAGATCCCTGGAGCATGTGGCTCGAGGGGATATGGTTTTCTTTAGGTGGAGCATGTCCATCAATTCAGGGTTGGACATGGCCTTTTATGTCAGGCAGAGATCACCTCTGAGGTGGTATGCAACTGTGTACAGCTGGAGTTTCTTCAGTCGAGCTGCATAGGGCATCTTGAGGCCAGTGGTCCTCTTGGTGAGGTACTTTTGTGGTCTTCCCAGTTGTTGCAGGTGTCTTGTAAGGTACATCCTAAATGGGGCATTGAACTCTATGATGGGTCTGATGAGTGATGCGTACAGGGGCCCAATGACTTCTTTCGATCTGGATGCAAACCCTTTTGTGATTAGGTGGGCCACATAGAAGGATTTTCAAACCACTTTGGCAATGTGATTATCAAAGGAGAGGTTACTGTTTACTTGGGTCCCCATATCCCTTATTTTGTCTTCCATATTTAAGGGGCTACCATCTATGTGATAGTTTGTGGGTACTTTGTTTTTTCCAAAGGGGATGACTATGCATTTTTTGGCATTTAGCTTGAGGCCATGGTTTTGACACCAGGTATCTGTGAGAGTGAGACCCTTTTGGAGGATGACTGTGTCAGCTGGAGAGTCAAATACAGCCCCTAGTTAGCAGTCATCCGTGAACTTGGGCAGCCATAGTCCTCCTGTGCTTGCCAGTTCCTCTGAGAAGTATATGCCAAACAGGAGGTGTCCTAGGACTGAGCCCTGGGGAACACCACTTATAACCGGTTTAGAGTCAGACCTCGCTCCAGCAACTCTTACTATGTGGGTTCTGTCCATGAGCCAGTTGGCAACCCATCTCGTGACATAGGGGTTTATGTTCAGGCTAGTGAGCTTGCATATAATACCTGAGTGGGCAATGGTGTCAAAGGCCTTTGCAAGGTCAAGGTAGGCTGTGTGGACCACCTTTCCCTTGTCTATAGCCTTGGTAACTGTCTCAAAGAAGTCTACCAGGTTTAGGAGGCATGATCTGCCCTTAACAAAGCCAAACTGGGTAGGGTCCAGTGTTTGGAGGTTCCCAATATCTCTGTTAATGAGATCCATAATGATGCACTCCATAGCTTTGCAGACTAAGCTAGTCAGGCTTATAAGGTGATAGTTTCCGGGGTCTGTTGTGGCTCCACCTTTGTGGAGTGGAATAACCATTGCTGTGTGCCACTTTGTGGTCACATAGCCTGTAGAGAGGCTGAGTTCAAACAGTGTGTTTAGGTGAGGGGTTAGTTCATCTTTGAGCTTGTGTAGGACGCAGCCTGGGACACCGTCCGGTCCCATTGATGCTGTGTTTTTGGCTTTGGAGAGGGGTGTTTTAACCTGAATGTCTATGATTTCTGGGGTACTACATTCTTCTGGTATAGTTATGGGCCCTTTTGGGGGTGAGACGGAAGTGAAGTTTGCACTGAACCTGTCTGCCAGGATGTTGGCTATATTGGTCGTTTCAGTGTATTTTGTGCCATTCTGCACTAACTCCGAGCAGATCTGAGAATTGCCATTTAGATTCTTGACATAGCTAAAGAATGCCTTGTGGTTATCTTTGGAGTCCATGGAAATTTTTCTTTCGAAGCTAGCCTTGGAAGATTTTATGAGGGAACGTAGTTTCTTGCTGATACTGATCAGAGATGTCTTCCCTTCTTGGGATTTTACTCTATTCTGTACTAGTTTCCTCCTTCTATTGTATAGCTTATTTATGGCAGGGGTCCACCAGACTGGTTTCCTTTTCTTGGAGGAGTGAGTCTTGGTTTTGTTTGGGATAGCATGATCCATGCATTCTTGTAGGTGCCCATAGAGCACTATCCTTTAGCATGGGGGCTTTGAAACTTCCCACCTCGGTCTTAAGTAACGTGAAGTTTGCTTTTGAAGTCTTTCATGGTGGTTTCTTTGACTGGGGGTGGTGGCAGAATGTGGATATCCAGAGTGGTTAGTTTATGGTCAGATCTAACCACGTCCGGTGTGGAACACCAGTCGGCCATGTTGGTGATGACCAGGTCCAATATGTTATCACCTCTGGTGGGGGTGTTGACCAGTTGATCCAGGGTGTTTGAATTTATAAATTCTAGGAAATGTTGGGCAAGGGAGTTTGTACTTGACTAGTTCTCCCAGTTAATGTTTGGGTAATTGAAATCACACAATATCAAGGTGTTTGGTTGGACCTTTATGTTTCCCAGTGTTTCCAGGAATGTGTATTGGGGGACCTGGGACATGGTGGGTGATCAGTAGCAAGATATCATTTGAATAGCAGTTTTGCCCGTTGTTAGTTGCATGAGGATGATCTCTGTAGCATCGTGCTGTGCCACTAATCTGGAAGTGTGGGTATCCTTGATGACTATGGATACTCCCCTGCCTTTTGTATTTCGGTCTGGGTTTTGTGGCCAAAATGTATGGTATGAGTTGTAGCCTGATAGTCCTGGGGTGCTCTCTGGAGCCTTAAACCAGGTTTCTGTTACTGCACATATATCAATTTTACCCATACTGAGGAGTGCCTCGAGTGCATGTATTTTGAGGTTTAGACTTCTGGCATTGAGTAGCATTACCCTCAGTTTTTAGTTGCATGTGCTATTTACGGTGGTGGGTTTGTCTTTTGAGCCTTGCCTAAAAAAAGGCACTATGGGGGTGGCAAGAGCCTTGACCAGTATTCGAAAGCCTAAGGGTGACAGGTGCAAGCCGTCTCTAGCGAAGCAGCATGGCTTGTTGAGCATGTCATCCCAGGCTGACAGACACTGGATCCCCTTTGAATGACACCAGAAGCTTAGCCAATTGTTGAAATTGATAACTTTTTTCTCTATACCATGGTATCATTCTTGGTGAGGGCAGGATGCTACTCAGGGTCAGGGTCATACCAGCTTGGTCTACATGATCAGAGAGCTCCTCCATGTCTCTTTTCACGTAGTCCAGGGAGGTGCAGCTCAGGTCATTCACACCAACATGGACAATGACAGAGTCATATTTGTACTTGTTCTGGAGTGACCTGAGTGCTTGTGTTATGTAGCAGATCCTTGCACTCAACAGGCAGCTAACAGTAACCTTCTCCTTGTTCAGCCTAGTGAGTGGGACCTCTGTGCCTGACTATAGAGTCACCTATTACTAGTGTGTTGGGTATGTTATTTTGCCTTAAGGGCGGTGATTGCGTGGCACACTGGTTTTGTGAAGTATGTGTTTTATGGTTTGTGTTGGGGGGTGGCGGTTGCTTGGATGTCTGCTTTGGAGGTCGCTGTTGCTTTTGCAGATTTTTATTTAGAACCTCTGAGTATGTTTTCATGTATTTATGTGCGTTTTTTTCCGGTGCTGGTTTCATAAGTCTATGTGAGACTGGTGGTGTGATGCAGGTAATTCCCTTCTCCTCTTGACTGCCTGGCCCAGTCTTGGGTTGAGAGAGCTTAGCCTCCAGTTTGGCTGTATAATTGCATCTCTCGCATGCATTAGTGTTTGGTGGAAGGAGGAGAGGGTTGTCTGTGTACATGAGGCAATTGTAACATTGCCTCAAAATGCCCAGAATCACCAGTTGGACTGGAGAGTCCATATCCATGTTTCCTGTGATAGTGAGTATGACACATCTTTGCTCTGTAAAGCTAAGACACCTATAGAGGGTGTGTGCATAGTAGAGTACTGTTGCAGACATGTGTGTTGAACTGCATGTGATATATTGACGTAATAACATTAAACTGTACAGTGTTCTGCTGTACAATAAGCTCATTTGTGACTGATATCTGTAGTCACATACACATATACCTGTGTTATTTCACCCAAACCATTGGCAGGTCTGTGAGCAAAGGCATTGTAACATAACAGCCTACTTATGACTGCTGGACATCTTCCAGGTTATCACAGTGATGTCAAACCCTACTGTGCAATCAATGTACTAATGTATGGTGCAGCTATATTAATACAGTGTCAGTAGTGATGTCCCCTTTAACACCCATTTATGTGTGCCATTGTCCAGACATACTGCTGTAGCAAGTTGTGAAGTATGATTGAGCAGCAAGACTGTGAATACAGTGTGCCATACTTACATTCAGTAGAAATGTATACCAGGTATCCCCTGAGTACATGTATGTATGCATATGTTCAGCTGGAAGGCACAGAACTAATCACATGGGTTTCAAGCAGCCAGGTAAATAGGTTGTGCATGTTGCACATGTGTGTTATATCAGTGTCAGTGCATACAACAGACATATATGTGTACAGCTACTGGTGGTTGCATTGCCCTGACACTGATGTGGGTACTGGAGTAGGCATGATTATTAGGTATTAATCAGAGAAGTGTCCACCTGTGTTATGAGCCTCTGTCCATGCCTACCACTACCAGCTATATCAACACCTATATACAGTGGATATACAACTGCACACACCCCTGCTGGAATGCTAGGTTTGTGCACTGTATGACAATCAGACCACAGAAGATCATTTCATAATGTTTCTTATCTTGAATGTGACCCTAATCTGTCCAATTCAATTACAATACAGTCAAAGGTGTTTCTAGGAAGGTGAGCAACTATTGCAAAGTGAAGATGTGCCATGATGTTAGAGTCCAGACCAAGACGGATGAATGCTGTAACCATCTCAAGAGGTGCATACACAAGTTTAAGAGTGTGCACACTCATTCAACTGGCTTATGGTACTGAGTATTATTTCCATATATTTTCACAGACCCGATTGTTATGTTTTCAATTGAATTGAACAGGCTATAGGTCACAATACAGGTGGGAATTGTTATGAAATGAGTCATTTTGATGTCATGTTCCAATTGCACAAATACCAGGCAGTGTATCAGGGGTGTGTACCCTTCATATCCACTGTAGCTATAGGGACACAGCAGTACCTGACCTGTATATCCAGCCTCCACCAAGGTAGAGTAATCCCCTTTGGTGGACAGCAGCAATACACAAACCACATCAGAGGTTGCTACATTAGCTGTACAGGGACACATAGGTGCAGTCAACAACTTTGAAGCAAGTCCACCTATATCTGAGCAAGCAGGTAGCTTCACAGGTGATGTCCTGTAAGGCTGACTATGACTATGAATCAGACATATCCACACCACCAAGGACAATTGCAACTGTGTCTCCACATATGTTGTAAGCCTCAGATGAAACAAAACAATTCACCCTGTACTGGGGGTAAAAAACACCTCATACACACATGCCGTGGATATAGGCAACCTGCATCACATCGGTTAGGTGGGAACATTGCCATCCTGTCCACCCCAGTCATACATGGAGATATGTAAATCAAGCACACTCCTGCCCACAGGAATGGTGAGCATGTACATATTTCTTACTGATGGCAACAACAGCATATCTCCATGAGGCATACTAACATCATTGTCTGCCTCCTACATTAACTCAGGCATGTGCTCAGAGCTCCATCACACACCACAAACACAGACCTGCCACCATACACACACCATCCACATGGAAGATGACCACTGTCAACCCTCTACACAGAAAGGAATGGAAGATAGAAGATTATACAATCAAGTGTCCAACATTGGGTGAATAAGATAGATCAGGGACAGGTGAGTAATGCAGGCTGCTATAGCCACGACAGCTTAGAGGTTTCCAGGGTAGTCTGTTTTTTTGCAAGTAATATCTACTGTTGATGTGCATTTTGACAAACGTATGAGGTCTTGTGACATTTTCCTGTTCATGTCTTCCAGGTAACATGCAGAGTGCTTACCTACCAGCATTCTCTGTTGGGGAAACAGACATCATCACCCAATATGTGATTGAACATTATGCCCTGTCATGTGGACGGAGAGCAGATGATGTGCAGGGGAGGAGTGCCCTGTGGAACAGTGTGGTCCACAAGGTAAATGATGCTGAACTGCACAGCAGAACTTACGTGCATATGCAGCATCAGGCCCCCAACCTCAAATGCCATGCTCATCAATGGGCTGCTGCTGTAACAAGGGATCGGCTAGACACAGGTGGGGGCCCAGCCATCCAGCCCCCACTGACACCCACCGAGGAGCTCTTCACCACACTTGGCCCACACGCTGAACACACAGGCCATGATGCTGAGGGAGACATTGTGGAGATGGGTTGCACACACACACATGCTGGATGAGGAGCATGCAGGTAAGGGCCCAGTGGAGATTAGTACACTAATGTATCAGACATACATGTATCTGTATTGTATCTGCATGCATGTGTCAGGTCCAACTGCAGTTGTGGATGGGGTTTTCTAATGCACAGAGGTGCACATCTATGATGAGGACAGGACATTGTGTATTATTCCAGTTAATACTGTAGATGTGCAGACATGCTGCATCCATCCTGTATCAAGGCCACATGTGCATCTGCTGACAATAACACCCTCTCAAAACTACCTAAGATCCTCTGGTCTGCATATGGGACAGCAGCCTGAAGCTGGTGAGTATGACATTGTTCTGTTGCTAACTGGCAATACTCCAGGCATGTGAAGCACATGCAATTTACCAGGCACACAACCATCTGTAATTGCTATATTGCCTTATGTAATAGCCATATTGCTTGTTGTGCATGTTCACTTGTGCTGGGTTAACTGTATTGCATCACAGTGGTCACCACTGGGGCTGACTTGAACTCAACATTCCTGTAGCATACCTCACAACTTGTCAGTGTCAAGACATCTGGACAAAGGCCAGCAAATTGTGCTGGACAAACGGCCTAAGGTAAGGTCATGCGTGACACATTACTGGTATACAGTGGATATAAATCATGTACACACCCCTTTTAAGATGCAAGGTGTTCCTGTTACATACTAATTAGGACCACAATATGACAGTCCACACCTCTTCCAGCCTTTAATGTGACCCATAACAGGTACAGTTCACTTGTAAAACAAAGCATCTGGACTCATGTATTGCACCTACAAGGCTGGCCACCTGTGAGGGTGGCAGACGTCCTATCAGCATGATGTTTCAGTAAGGGTATGATACCTCATGCTGCCATGTGTGTCAGTACATTCAATGTGGCGTATTTGGCTATAATATCACAAACATGGGCATTGTTAAGGCACACAGACCACTTCTTACCACGTCTAGGTTTCAAACATATCGATATTCTAGACACATCTGTACAGAAGACTGTACAATGGTTTAACCCACTGCATGTGAGGCAGATGCTGTTACCACACTATATAAAGTAATGGCAGTGGGATGTGGTAACCAGCCGTGTATGGTATACACATCAAAATGGTATAAGCCACACATGATATGATCCTCCCACACATACACAAACAGTTGCCAGCATTAGGATTATAACTCCTGCCTAGCTACGTATTCCTACTATAGTGCTATGCAGTTATCAGACATGCCACAGAGCTTATACATTTCCACCTCTTCCAAAGGTACCTATAAAGTGGATGACATCAATAGGTCTACTAAACTGGAGTGAAAGGAAGTATGCAGTTCAGAAATGGTATGAGGCAGACAGTATATGATTCCCAAACACATACATACACACACTTGCCAGTATTGGGATTAGAACTCCTGCTTATCTTGGTATTCCTACTATAATGCTATGCAGTTATCAGACACACCACAATATTATACATTTCCATCTCTTCCAAAGGTACCTCTAAGGTGTATGACATCAACAGGTCTACTAAATTAGAGTGAAGGGAAGTGTAAAGGGTAGTACACAGGTCAAAAATGGTTTGAGACAGACAGTACATGATTCATACACACATACATACACACACACACTTGCCAGTACTGGGATTAGAACTCCTGCCTATCTAGGTATGTCTACTATAGTGTTACACAGTTACCGCATGCGTTACAAAGCTTACTGAACTTTCACTTGGCCAAAGCTGCTGATAACTGCTCAGCTATGCTAAAGTATTACAGGGTATTACAGATAGCAAACAGTCTGCCTTCTGTTCCACCCATACATCATGTATTGTTTTCTGTCTTGCACTTCATCTAGCATTATGGCTTGGCACTTCACCAGGTTATTGTATTAAGAAGTGTGGCACACCTAGCAGCCATAAGCATTACCTGTTCAACACAGATGTAGCCCCAGTACTTACTAGTTATGTCCACCCATCCTGGCATATTTGAAGGGCAGTTGTCTGTGCTTTCACCCATTAACCTGGTGCACTTGTACATTCTAGGGCACTGTTGCAATTGCTTCATGTACACAGACAATCCTCCCCTCTAAACTCCAAACACTCAGACCTGTGAGGGATACCCGTATATCAACCAATGTGGACATATGCACTCTCCAGCAAAGACTGGACTAGCAGGTCAAGAGGATAAGATCAACACCTGCACCACACCATGTGGAACATGTAGCTCACCATGACACCCACTTTGACAGTCATGACATACAGTGAAAAAGCCACACACCCACCTTCCCAGAGGCACTCAATGGACATTTACCCAAACAGCACAGACCAGCAAGGCAGACACCCACTCAGACACTGCGACATGGCATATGCCAAGGGACACATATTTAACCCACACATTGTGCCTCCATCCTAAGCTCCTAAGGCTACCCACCTTGCACAATATAGTGATCATGGATAACTCAATACTGAGGCATACACATCCCACTCTAAGAATATGGAGCAGGTAACAGCCACATTTCTATTGAATGCCAGCATGACACAGCCAGTCATGTCACTCCACAACAACTACGTGTATCACTCCATATCCATAGGGGTGTGAATGACTTGGGACACATCTCCCTGCACTACATGACAGGAGACATGGTGGAATTATCTGATTATGTAGTCCAGGCAAGTGTGACAGTAGCCCTGGGCAGTGTACCGCTGTCACCCAGAATGATGCTGCAATACTGTCAATAGATGATTGATTGCAACATTGGCTTATGTGTTATGTGTCATTCTTTTGGGATCCACAACCTCTCTGCTTGGGATGATGTAATTAACAGAACCCGATGACTTGCCATGGGTGTCCTACATCTGTCACCACTGGGTTGCCAGGTACTGGCTATGTGTCTTGCCACCCCTATGGTGCCTTATTAGGCAGTATTCCTAATGTTATTTCCACCATAACAGCTACACATGTATGCAATCTGAGGGTCATGCTGCTCAACAGTGGATATCTAACTGTCAGGATGCAGTCACTCATAGCAGTCATTGGAGTGGTGGACACATGTCTGCTGTGATGGAGAGGTGGTTCACAGCAGCAGTCAGCAAACCTGCAGTATCAGGCTATGACACATTCCACAGCTGTCAGCCCCCAAACATGGACCACACCACACCTCCACAGGTGGTGGTGTCTCCATATTCATTATGGATAGGAAAACCTCCAGACTAGCATCCCATCATAATGCATTGGAGATAATTCCGGTACAACTGCCTTGGGGTAATGGTGCTATCCAGACCATAGACTGCTATGGGTCCACATCTATGTCCCTAGACAGTCAATGCACATTCCTCAACACCCTGCCATCTCTGATGGTCCATTGCAGCTATGACATAGTACGAGTCTTCAACTACCCCTGCATCACCTGGGGAATGTAGCCATTCACCAGTACAGTGGCCCAACACTTCTGGAATTCATTTCCATTGCCCTAGACCAGCTCATACTGACCCATGGTAGAGGATGCAACAACCATGACCTGTGTTGACCACTTAAATATGGGCCATTGCTCAACCCCAGATGTCAATCCCTACATGGTGATATTCACACAGACTGTAATCAACATGGAACTCAACATGTCAGCCACACCCCCCACAAAGATATCCACCTGACAAAAACTCCCCAAAGCTAACTTTGCAGCCATGAAAACAGGGGTGGATTTCTTCACTGCACCCATGGCAATGGGATGTAGCTGCATGACTGTGGAATCATACTCATAGGCACTGTACAAACAGGTACATGAATGCATGGTACTAGCCAGAGCCAACAGAACCCAGACGCTGTCCTCCAAACACTGGGAGACAATGTGATGATCCCCTGCCATTACTGAAGTGTACATCAGAAGGAGGACACTGTTGCAGGGAAAGGTGGTGTCCCATGACTGTTGAACTCCTTTATTAGCCTCAAACACAACTTTGGATCCCTCTTGGAGTCCCTGACAGGCATCTATGGCAGCAGAGATGCAGCAGACACTGACAGTCACAACAGCTGTGATAGTTACATCAACAACTTCCACAGCATTAAACACAAGTGCTGCAAGTTACTGCATAAAGCTAATACTTATCCTGAGACAACAGATATTGGCCACAGTCTTGGCAACACAATCAGTGCCAGCTTTACCCCTCTCTCTCCCCTCAAGTGAAGTGCTGAGTGAATGTGTTCTCACATGCTGTATCCCATGTCTATTCTAGGTGTCTGTGTGTCACCAGGATGTGTCCCTGCAGCAAGGCCACAGGGTATGGCAGTGTGGTGACACATCCACCATGTCATAGGTAGCTTACAGTATGTGCACGGTAATTCCTGGTCTGTAACACAGTGATTGTATATGCTTCGGATTATAGGGCTGAGGGTTGTACACAGGTACATGTTGATGTACAACATCTGTTGTAAAATGGAGAATGGTACATGTTCTGGTTTGGACACACCTCCAATTGCCAATAACCACAGCCACAGGGGATATTCATCAACCAAACACACTGGACTATTCACACACACACACACACACACACACAAACACACACACACACACACACACACACACACACACACACACACTTGCCAGTACTGAGATCCATAGGTTCATTGCTTCATAGATGTGTAGTAGGTGAATGGGCCTGAAGGCTTTACAAGGCTAGCCCAAGGGAATACCTTGGCATCAGGCCACATGACAATAGTCCCTAGTGTGGCTCAGGGGTATAGTCACTGGAGTGGTCCCCAGGGGTGGGTATTGTATTCCCCATCCACTCATCCAGGTTTCTATAGTGGGTGGCCAGTGATGTGCACTGCTTTCCATGTATGTGAAATATATTCCATAACATGGACAGTGTCTGGGTTGTGCACATGTCCCACATGCATGTTCTTTGATGTGTGGAAGTGTGCTTGAGGTCTCTGGGTATGTTGTGTGGACAGACTGGTATCTTCTGATGTAGCACTCATGACCTCATTTGGTGAGACCTGGCTATGTAACTGAGGTCATGGTTGCACCTACATTGACAGTATGATATGGGTATGCATTGTCTGTCCATACAAGGCATGTGTATAAGGCATGGTATTCCCTTTGTGGGGTAGATTTACAGACTCTACAGTTGTTGCAGGCGTCCAGAGGGGAACATGGCAAAAGGGCCACTGTACATTTATTGGGCTATTGAGGGGATGGAACAGGGTGCCATGTCCTTTTACTTGCTGGACAACACACATTCAGTCAGGAGATGTAACACATCAAAGTACTTTCTGATGTCAGTGGCACTGTTGTGGTCAACAGGCATGTAGTCCACTGCTATCACACCATGGGTACTATCTGTGAGGCAATATGCAGGAGAACTACCAATATTGTGGTTGTTGCCTAGCCAAGTGTGTCTGTGTATGATACGTGGTTGGAGAGTGGTCTCTGAGTAATAGAAGGGTTGCCTATATTGTTCACTAATCCATACTGGTATATTTTGGGCTGTGGATTGTCTACGCCAACCTCTCCAGTGATTGACATCTGTTGGCCTAGTAATGTGGACATTGTGACATATACTAGGTCTTCAACATAATAATTTAGCAAAACCCACCACCCCAATTCATCCTGTTATTACACAATCACACCAACCCCCACACAGAATACTGATCACTCACACACGCACTTGCCAGTACTGAGATTCAAATCCCTACTTAGCTATGTATTGCTACTACAGTGTACAGCATTTATCGCATGTGGCACAGAGCTTATTTGACGGATGTTGTCCCAAGGTACTTCTAAGGTGAGAAACATCACCAGCCCTTGCAAATACTGGCATTGGGTGATGTAGTGGGTGAGAGATTCCAAAAAGTATTTTACCCTACACACACATTTACATTTGCCAGGGGTGAGGTTCAAACCTCTATGTAATAATCTTTTGGGACCATTATGTTATGCATTTACCATATGCACCACTGACCTTACATGGTTTAGGGTAGGCAACAGGTACTTCTAAGGTGGATGATATCTGCAAGACTGCTAAAGTCAGGCACTGAGATGTGTACTGGGTGTAAATGGGGCCAAAATCTTTGAGTTACGGACATACATATCTACACACACAAACACTTGCCAGGGATGGGATTCAAACCCATACCTATGTAGTTATTGCTACTACATTGTTCTGCATTTATAGCATGTGCCATGGAGCTTACATGTTGGGGGGCTGTGCCAAGGTATCTTTGAAGATGAGTGACATCAGCAGCAGTGGTAAAGGAGGGGAAAGGGAAGTGTTGTAAATGTGAATGACCATGAAATCAGGTCTTTACAAGGATACACACACTCTGTCCCACAAACACTCATATTTACACAGTTGTCAGGATCAGGATTGGAACTCCTACCTTACTAGGTTGCTACACTATAGTATTCCACACTTATCGCATGTGCCACGGAGCTTAAAAGTTGGAGAGCTGTCCAAAGGTATCTTTGAAGGTGAGTCACATCAGCAGCAGTGCTAAAGAAGGGGTACCCGAAGTGTTTTAAGTGTGGATGACCACAAAATCAGGTTTCTACAAGGATACACACACTGTTTCACACAAACACTCACATTTATACAGTTGCCAGGATGAGGATTGGAACTCCTACCTAACTAGGTTGCTACACTGTAGTATTCCACCGTTATCGCAAGCACCACAGAGCGTACATGTGGAGACCTGTCCAAAGGTATCTTTGAATGTGAATCACATCAGCAGCAGTGCTAAAGGAGGGGTACAGGAGATTAAGTGAGTGTGAATAGCCTCAACCACATTCATCTAGAAACACACACACACACTCACACACAACTTTACATTTGACAGGACTGAGATCACAACTGCTACATGGATACCTATTTGTACTGTAGTGTTACACAGTTATCAGAAGCACCACTGACACTATAAGGCTGAAGCCTAACCAAAGGTATTTCTACAGTGAATGACATCAGCACATCATGTGATATAGGCCAATGGAATGTGTAGTGGGTGGGACAGGCCTCATAATGGTGTTCTCTCTGTCGCTGTCTGTCTTTCTCTTCCGCACATCTCTGTGTGTGTATGTTTGACATATTATAATGTGTTTGCATTAGATATGTGTGTGTGTATTCCTATCCAATGTGTGTGTGTGTCAATGGTGCACAATTTGGTGTGTCTGCACAGAGAGCTGTGAATAACCAATAACTGCAGTCCACTGTGTTGTGAGACATGGGCTTCATTTCTCTAAGTGTAGGAGCATGCCCAGTATTACCTTCTATATTGAGTGTGTGCATCTATTCCAGGGAGGGTTGGACTCCAGTTCAGGGTTTTGTGTGCCACAGCTACACCTAGCAAACTGTTTCTGCAGGATATCTGTAGATAGGTTGCCAATATGGAGACACAATGGGCTTAACATACAGAGGATATTGCAATTATTGCTATATGTGCTGCTTGTGTGACATGTTTGGTTGTAGCACAGATATTCTGACATATGTACTGTTTTACACTGTGATGTGTCATGTCATCGACTACTGACAGTCATCATTCTTTGCTCACAGTTTTTTACCAGGAAATACGAGATGAATGCTGCTGAGACCAATATTCTGAGGCATATAGACTACACATTCTGGCACACACCTGCCATTGTGGAGGATTAGCTACAGACAATAGATTTCTGGTTCTGTGTAAATAGTGCAGCACCTTGTTAGTGTGCTGGCTGGGATAACCCTTACTGTGCTTTTCTCAACTTCAAGGAATGGCCATATCCTGCTGGGGCCATTGCTCTCAGCTGTACAGATACACCCAGGTTATCCAGAGACAGGACTCATACATCTGGTCAGTTTACCTTCACATTGTGGTTTACAAGTGGTTTTGTGGCTATTCACTGGGTTTGCAGTTGGAAATAGTATGGGCGGACATTAGAATTTCAGAATTCACACACTCCATGACATCCATGCTTCTACACACCCCTCTGTTATTCTCTCCTCCACCTAACATTATGTAAGCAGTATCTCAGAGGTATCCCTATAGTTGGGTCTTTATCCCAGTAGTATTTATGGCCTGGTCCACTGCCCTTGCAGTAGGACATGGGGGGCATGCTACTGGCATTTGTCAACATGGCTTTGCATTTGTTTTCTGTTTACTGTTAGGTTGTTAGTTGGGACCCCCTGACATTGCATACATTGGCACTATGGGTCAGGCATGGACCTTTGCCAGAGGACTGTAGGCCATTTGAGAGTGCTGCAGGCCATCTGTTACTGCATTTCTACATGGGATTGTGTGTGTGTGTGTGTGTGGGGGTTGCACACCTGCAGACTTTAACATTTGAAATGACTGTACTGGTATTTCAGTTACTCTCTTGCCTTCTATTTCATATTGTATTGTGATCTATCATGCGGACAGGAGGCATATCAGTAGAGTACACATGTTAGAGCTTAACAGCATATATTTCAGTTTCAGACTTCTTACCCTTCAGAACTGGAATGTAACTGGCAGACCTGTTGTAGTATGTCTGTGTAGGTCTGGTGGGGGGCTGTTCACCATTGCCATCATTTGGGGACCTTAGCCCAGCCTTTCTTCATGGTCATCTACACCTGTCCTGCTGGGGTGAGGCTGGTGGTGGATATGTGACCCTCATTGACATTCATGTGTGTGACCTATTGACACTGACAGTTTTTTGGGCCATCACATGTACTACAGTGGGGGATGTCACCTTGTGTAGTGCTGCCTAGTATGTTGACACCAGTATTTGTTATGAATTTCCTGCTGTCCCATATAGCTGTCTGCTGCTATCCCATTCAGCCACCCAATTCCCTTGCGTGCTTGCATCCATATCATACATGCAAGTATGAGAACATACTACTCCATTCAGTAATTAATAGGAAGTGTGACTTACCTTGTTGCTGGGCCAGTACTGAGGACAGTGGTGGAGGGCTGACTAAGTCAGATGCACATAGTACACTCCCTATACATGGTAAAGCTCGGGTAGTGTCATGTTTGGCATCCCTTTTACTGTCTGTGCATGTTGGAGAGAGGTATCAGTCCCTAGGTCCCTACAGTGTCAATGTGTGTGCTATGCATTGCCTCATTGCCAAGGCCTGGGCATACTGTGCATGCCTCCTTCAGCCTACAGGGGCAGGCTCAGGATGTTCCTCCTCCAAGTCCCTCTGTATCTGTGCTGACCTTGGCAATGGTGGGGGGCTGTGTGGCCCTGCCCCATGCTGTTCCTGCTGCAGCTGTTTCCACAGGATTATACTGTGTAGCATGGCACATACTATGAACATCTGTGTACATGTAGCTGGAGAGTACTGCAAGGCTCCACCAGATATGTCAAGGCAGCGGAACTGTGACTTAATCATCCCAAACACATGTTCTACAATAATCCTGGTTTGTGCATGTGCTGCATTATGGTGCTCTTGTTCGGGTGTGTGTGCATTTCTGATGGGTATCATCAGCCACGGCTCCAGTGCATAGCCAGCATGGGAAAAACCAGTCTGTAGGGTGTTTGCATACTTTATATTAGTGTGCTAAGCTGCTGTATGTGTAATTGGATTATTCTAATACATTCCACCTGCCAGCTATGCTAGTTCTCCTTGATTTCCTTCCTACTGCTGTTTCACCTTCCCACTTCCTCCCTATTTAAGCCCCGAGGCATGCTGCGCATACCCGATGCTCAGATGTATACAGTTCTGCTATTTCTTTTGTTTTATTTGTTTTTTTGATTTGTTATTTTGGCCCGCTGCACACTGCACACAACCTTTTAGCTAATGTAAGCTCCTTTAAGCAGAAATAACTCTCCCTGGACCCGAACATGCTCTGCATTTCATGAAATAAGACATTACAGCCTCAGACACACTCCCTTCCTTAGCAGTGATTAGCTAAGAGCAAACATGGGCCACAGAGCTTCAATGAGCTTACAGCAAGCATGACACACCCCCTTATGAAGTCATTCAGCTCTTATACGTGAACTGTTGTATAGCTGCACCTACACGGTTAGGTACAAGCTGACACTTTGAGAAAATCTGTGATTCAGTATAACTCCCCTCATTTGCATGCCCCAGTGTGTAGATCCTTAGTTACTGCACTTAGACGGACCCTTTCCCCTTAACAACCAGTGCTCCCTCATATTGTTTACGTTCTGCATGCCATTGACTATAATGGCAAATGCAGACTTATCTTAAAATTGACTTTTCTCATGTTTTTTTTTTATTTTCGGCACGATCCTGTTTGTGCGCCACTGCCCTGAGCTTAAACTGCTGTGATCGGCCAAAAAAAAAAAGTTTAATTTTATAAAAATATAAACATTTATTAATGCCAATGGCCTTACATTTGGCCATTGGCATGTGTGTTTGACTGTAATACATGCTTTGCTTTCCACGAGCTGTCTTGCCTCTGTTTGCTCAGATGCAGAAATGTATTCATTTACTAACTGAATACATTTCTGCTCTGACACTGTTCTTGCATGAAGTCCAGCCAGGTTCATGGATCACAAAATCACCTCATTTGCATGGTTTTTACCAGCAAATGAGGTGATTTGCATCCAGCATGGTTTTCCATGCAGGAACAGTGCAGGGCCGCTCGTGCACATGAAAACGGCACTTTCCTGGATCGCTCGGCAGCCATTTTCCATGCAGGAGCTCCTACACTGTTCCTGCACAGAAAATAGCCATTTGTGAATCTGGGGGAGGGTCTGACAACCTAATACAGCCACCCATTTATTAATCTTGGGAATAAATCACTGTTCACCTACACATCTAAAATCTCTATTTAACCTGAAGCATAAAGCTTAACACCTGGAAAGCAGAATTAGTTAATTGTTTACTGAAAAATGCTAAACCCACCAATGCTTCCAATTTCTGACCCATATCTATCTTATGTACCTTAGGAAAAAAATAATTTCCATCCAAATCTCAAGAGCACATTTAATTATACAATGATAGCTCCTGCCTAGTCAAAAACCTGCATGCTGATTGGTCAACCCAACCAGGATACCACTTGTAAATTTAGGAAATAGCAATAGAAAAAAGTCCGGTCGCTGAAGCACAATTGAGTGGTCAGACTTTCTTCCATAAGTACATGTTACAGAGACATATGTCTCAACTGTCCAGATTTTCACATAATGTCCAGATTTTTGTCTCATATTTTTAGTCTATTTCTCATAAAATTTGTGGTTTTCCAACAAATCACTGAGTACTGAAGTCTCTAAATTATGACATGCATTTCAGCTTTATACTTCAAATCCTTTAGACAATGCACAACAGCACAAATCTTGTTATTCTAGTAGCTTCTGAAGTTTAGAAGAGCAACATTTGCAATCGGTCCCTATTTTGGGGCCTTTATCTCCCATTATTTAAGGCTTTGTCCACATTTCTTGAGCTAAGAGGTTGAGTGGTACTTACAGAGAGCAAAGCAAATACAAGAAAAATCAGGTACATTCTTCAAAAGTAAAAAAAAACATATCTTATTTTCCTTGTCCTTGTGCCCTGTCCCTATCATATCTCTAATCTGTCCAGATTTTATAAAAAGCAATGGAGCTCTTGCTTTCTCAATTGCTTATTTTCAACAGTACTGATGCACTGTGCAAGCTTGGGAACATTAAGTCCTATACGTATGCGCAGGAAATCAACAAATGCAGAACAAAGAGGAAATAACTTGGAGGACCACTATGTGCCATTATAAAAGACATTACTTAAGAAATAAATCAATTTCTTTCTTAAATAATGTCACTGCATAATAGCAATACTGACTTGTAGGTGTGGATATATGAGGATTTACCTGCGGTTGACTTTGTTTAATCACTTGGGCTTCACCCTCGTGATCAAACCACACCAGTCATGGATAAATCTTAAATATTCCCACATCCACTCAACTCATCAGTTATTGCTTAATAATACAACATTCAATCCTCTGACCAACACATACGTTGGACTGAACATAATACAATAACTGCATTGTCGATTTTAACTGATAAAAGTTTACTCAACATGGATGAAGGTAACTTCTCTGTATTATTTATATACTAGCAAGAGCATTTCTTCTCATAGATCACCCCATCCTTATTTATCACATATTAGACTGATAAGTCCAGAAGTCTTCTCTTGGCTCTAAGATTACATTTCCAGCAGATTCTTCAGAGTCAAGATTAGCTTATTCATATTCTCAGATGACCTATTACATGAAGGTGTTCCCCAAGGATCTGTCATTGCATCCTTGTATTTTTTAATGTTCATCAGCAATGAACTTCCTCAGCTGACTCTACTTTATTCAGATTAATTTTATTACTCATTTCAAGCCATTCATTTTCTTCACTACAAAGCCAGCTACAGAGAGCCTCAGTCACTTTATATATGGATAAAAAATAAAAAAAAAACTTTTAAACTCAATCAAAACAAATAGCATGATCTTTGTTACACATCAGAATCTATTGAAAGTCCCCAAACTCTAAAAGATCTAACACTTTAACAATATCCAACTAAAACAATGCTCCTTAAATATTTAAGCATCAGGCTTGACCAAACTCAGAAAATTCAACTCTGCCTAGAGAAATCCAGAACCAAAATTAACTGTCTTCAATTTTTGACATGTAAAATCTGACAATTTCCAGTATAAAACAAGGAATTCTATTTGCTAAGATTGAACATGGATTCCATTAGTAATAGCTGCTTCTATCAGAAATACTAACACTTTACAAAACCTGAGTAAAAATACATAGATTCATTACCGTATCCCCAAAGGAAGAAATCCACTCACAATCAGCAAAGCAAAATGGTTACCCATTAAACAACAGCAGATCTATTACAAAGCTCTCTTTTATTTAAGCATCTATAATCTAAAACTGTATCACCACTAGCCTCTAAAATCATAACAAATATTCCACTCATACCCCCAGTGAGGATAAACTCATTTGAAACCAGTTCTACAAAGTCCTACAAATAAAGTAAACAAACTACATCTTTTCCATTCTCTACCTAATCTTAGGGAATCACTTCTTACTTATCTGAATGAAATGACCTCTTATACCAAATTCTGGCCACAGTTCAAAACATGTTTCCACAGCAAGCTCAGTGCACATGCCTACACTGAGGCCCTATCACCTAATCCCATCTGTCTTAGGTCCAACAGTCTCTATCGCACTCTATTTACTTCCATACAAGATAGGGAATGTGACAACGGCTGCTAAAGATTGTCTTTAATCCCTTAACCCCCCCCCATTATTTTTATCCTCTTTCTTGTTTGTTTATTTACATGGTACTTCTTACCTACAACCAAAGTGAAAGTGGATGTTAATTAAAAACAGGTATGATTGAATTTGATTTCTGTAATATCCCAGCCAGAAACTGAAATTAGGATTTTTTTATGAATCTTTTATTTCTGTAAATGTATAGATACATAGATAGACACGTAAATTAATTAATTCATTACTAAGAAAACAAGAAAGCAAATAAATGGTAAGAATGCAATTACATGAATTAAATGGCTGCATGCTGTCTTTGTTTCAAGTTAATGGAATGGCCTTTTATAGAAACATATTTTAACATTCTCACCTCTTGATCTTCCATAGTGCATATCTCAAACTTAGGAGTTTGTTTGTCATAAACAACTAAGGTACAACTCAGTTAATTCAGTTTTAACTTCCAGTTATTCTCTGAAGAGATCCTCTTTTGTCACCTATGAACATGAGTGATTTATTAATTTTGCCAGATGCATTTGAAACCCCTGATTGTAACTATCAAATCATATCTTTGGAAATATAAGAACACTCTTTGCTACCCTGATTGTATGTTGTAAGACAACTTCTTGAAAAATTCTCTGTCATTGGATGTGAACACTCTTGAATGTCCATATCATAAATGCACTGTAAAACTTTTCACATCCTTAAACATTTGCACGTATTACGTTTTGGACAAGAGTACCTTTTTTCTGTCAATCAGAATATGTTCTAGAGTCATATACAACAGAATTTTTTTCTTGCAAAATCATAATACCAAGACCATTTTGACTAACTACTTGTGTAATAGGTTTATTCACATCAAATAGGTGATCTGGTAAAATGTAAGTTAAGCAAATATAATTCATTGTAACAGTCCTCCACTATTACACAGCAATGTGCAAAACCTTCAAGGTAGCCAATAAAAATATCGAATTTACCATTGAACTGAGATGCTATTTCCGTGTAATATCCCTACTAAAGGTTGTCCGCCTAACACAAATCCTCGAGTTAAATCCTGATAAAAAGAGTACAACTTAGAACTATTGACATATATTACAAAATTTTCCAGAAGAAATACAGACCAATGCAGTTATAACTGAAGTCATCCACTAATGCAAAAAATAAATAAATAAATAATAGCAACCAAAAAACAAAACACATCAGTACATCTGCAAAAGAAACATGGACAGATCCTGCAACCGGGAATATGAAATGTAGGCATATTACATACCACAAAGAAAGCAATGTAAGTATCCAGTGAATACATTTAGCACAAGAGACCACCCAATCAGAATCTTTCAGCAGTGCTACATCTTAAAACATAGTGAATTACTGAACAATACTAGTAAAATAAAGTGGTCGCAAAACGTACAGCTCTAAAACCATAAACCTTTATTACTAAAAACAATGTTTTCACCACCTTCCCAGTGGCTTCTTCAGACAATTAAAAGCATAAAACATTCACAAAACATTTCAATAGCATTTGACTTACTTTTCATGTAATTCAGTCCACCTGGTGCTTGCAACTTCTCCCTATAACCCCCATTACTAACTGACGCATGCTCCTTAGCTTCGCATACATCATCCAACTTCCAACCCAAGATTTTTTAAAGGCACAATGCTTTCACATTTAACTTTCACTTATCTTATTACTGTAACTCTAATATTTCATGTCTCATAAATAGATATATAAATTATTCCCATTAATGGTTGCCTTCTATAGCATTTTGTATCATTTAAAATACATGAGAAAGCATTACAAAATCATCATGATGAACCTTGGTTGTACTTGGACTTCCACGTGTCCATTCATCAGTGTGATCATCATGCTCTCTTCATTTTATGATCAACACACACATTCTATTAAGTTGGAACATATGTATAATATATATATATATATATATATATATATATATATATATATACACACAGCTTATCAGAATTATCCTTCATATAATGCTTCCTCATATAAAAATAAATATGTTCATAGCATAACATTGTATTGCATATGAGTGTATTGCTTCCTATATATATATGCAATTCCTTAATAAATATATTGAATGCATTAAGAATGCGCATCGCATCAAACACTCATTTCATAATGTTATACATTTTATGCTGTATCAGCCTTCTTATAAATGAACACTTCATTCCAGATTAGATACACCCACCATAAATTAATTCACATTCATTTCACTTATTCACCACATAGGGATAAATGTACATTAAGAAAGAACGTCCATCACATCAGACACTCATCTCATAATGTTATACATCCTATACTATATCAGCCTTCTTGTAAATGAATACCTCATTCCGGATAAGATATTTCCACCATAGATTTTAAAACATTGCATAATAATGTACTGCACTTAAGCATACTAATTCCTATATAAATGTGATTTCATGACAAGAATGTTCCGTACATTGAGGAAAATATATTGCATCAGGCACTTAACATCATAGTGTTAAATGTCCTATGCTGTATCATCCTTACTATAAAAGGATACCTTATTCAAAGTTAAGAACATCCTCTATGAATATCCATCATCTGCTGGAGACTCTTTTCTAACATTATATTCCCTATATCACTACTTGATTTATATAGTGAAAATATGGATTAGCGGACATACTCATTTATTATTATATGATGTCCTAAATCTAAGAAACTATGTATTACTCAAGTCAAATGTGCAGGTTACACATCTATTTATACTATATTCGTATATCCATACACTTCCTTCTATGCACAAGTGTAATTCCTTATACATCCAATCCATGTATATATATATATATATATATATATATATATATATATATATATATATATGTAGACTAACAGGCTCATTCGTATAACTTATATAAAGTATCCTGAAGTTTGAAAACATTATATGCTACTAAAATCAAGTTTAAAAATATGTCCTTTCTGTATATTTATATATAGTGTGTATATGTATGTGTATATGTATCTGTATACATCCTTCTACATCCTGCCCACACTCAGTACTACTCCTAGTCACTACAGATTTTCTCTCTGCCTTCCCTACTCTATTTATTTAAAGTACATCTTCAGGTATATATGTGAAACCATATTCATACAGCACAGTTATATCATATTTAACTTGTCACTTCCTACTATATATATATATATATATATATATATATATCTATAGAGCCATATTCATATGTCACAGTTATACCTTTTTTACTCATCACTTCCTAATACCCCTAGACTCTAGGGCTGGCTTCAATGAAACTTTAGTATTCAGTCCATATCCTTTATCTGCCCTCAGTCTAAGCATCCATTTTAACTTATTATGTTCTACTATATTCTTAACATCTCCCATCCTTTCATCCTTTACTATTTTTTCAATAGCCATGAACTTGAATTTATGTACTTTATTACTTGTCTGGTTATATCATGATAGGGCACTAACAGAGTCTTCAGCCCTAATGCTGTTAACATGTTCTTTGACATTCTTGTAGTCATGCCTACATAAAAATGTTGGCAGCACTCACATTGCGGTATATAAACTATACTCCTTGTTACACAGTCTGCTCTAATTTTAAAAATGTATTCTTTCCCTGTAGTGGGGTGTATGAATTTATTAATACTCTGTATATAATCGCACCATTTACAATGTCCACATGGGAAGGTCCCCCATGTGGTTTCTATAATCTCAGTCTTAGGATAACATAGCATCATTTTTAAATTCATCCTATTCCTATACTGGAATTTGGGAACTTCACCTACTGCTTACTTGATCTTATCATCTGTCAATAAAATAGGCCAATGTTTCTCTACCACTGACTGTATCTCTCTAATATCACTAGTGTAGGATGTCAAGATTTTTACTTGTCCTGTAGCCACCCCTCTATGAACTGATGTAGCCTGTTCTCCACTGTTCACTGAATAGTAAGGCCTAGCTCTTTCAGTTCTTAAATATCTGACTTCTTTTATGCTGTCCTTCACGTCCCTATCCTTACAGCCTCTTGATGTTAATTCTTTAGCTACAGTCTCTATCCCTTCCTCAAAAACTTCTTCTTGCTTATTTAATGTGGCAACCCTCATAGCTTGGCCTTTCACCACATTCCTAAAAGTCCTCCTAGGGTGCACACTTGTTCTGTGTAGCAGTGTATTTCTATAACAGTCTTTTCTGTACATCCCAGCATCTAGGGTCCCATCAACTGACATAGTGACTCTCACATTCAGATAACGTATCTGTGTGTTAGAAGACTTCATCATAAACCTCAGAAATGTTGTTGTATCAAGTAACTGCCAAATCAATTGCTCTAACTCCTTATGTGTACCTTCCCAGAGAATAAAAATATTGTCCACAAATTGACGATAGTATTTCATTTTACTCAGATATAGATCTAACTTAAATACTATATTCATCTCCCAATATAGCATCACTATATTTGCATAGCTATTGGCACAACTGGTGCCCATAGCTACGCCTTCCTGTTGGATATAATATAGACTATCAAAAGTAAATACATTATTATATAAAATTGTGTTCATGAATAAACATATTAAATTTACTAACCTCCTATCATATCCACTTCCACTTTCCAGATGTCTCCTCATACATTCTACCCCAATATCATTGGGGATGCGTGTAAAAAGTGAGACCACATCTAAAGTTACCATTAACATTCTTTTTGACCACTGATAACTATGCATAAATCCACATAAGTCATGTAGGAACATTTTTGTATCTTTAAGTAGCACCTCTCTCTTATCTAGTACTGGTCTAAGATGTTTCTCTATAAAGACAGAGTAGCGTTCCATAAGCCATCCCCTGCCTGCCACTATAGGTGTAAATGATGGTTTTGTGGGGTCTTTATGTATCTTAAGGGACCCTTGAAACATGGGTATAATAGGATATTCAATATTAAGGAAGTGCATCAGATCAAGGGTGATATCATAACTCATTAAACAATTATTTAGACTGAGATTAACTTTTTTAACTATACATTCTATGTCTCGATGGTAAATCTGCTTATATACCTTCTTATCATTTAACATAGATTTTATAGAAGTCATGTAGTATTCCTTATCCATGACTACTATCATCCCATCCTTATCAGCAGGCCGTATCATTATAGGCGTGCCCACTTTCAGTTGTTTCAATGCTTCCTGCTCATGTTTATTCAGATTCACAAATTTCTTAACTTATTTTTCTGACCTATTACTCCATGCAACTCTTCTTTACAAATCTTACTAAACACTTCAAAAACAGGATGATTAATAGGTATCATACTACTATGTTTTTTAAACACTTGATTACTCATGGGTTCACCATCATGGTACATCATTTTCAGCATTACATTCCTGCAAAATAATTTCATATCAATTAAAGTGTCACTCAAGTCATCCCCTTGCGCAGGGATAAAGGATAAACCTTTACTCAACACGGAAGTTTCATATTGAGTCAATATTTTGTGAGAGATATTCCATATTATCCCTCCACCTGATTCCACATTTTATTCAAAGTGGGGTAGCTTGCCAGCTTTATCTGTTCTTTGCATTTCCTCCACCCTCTGCTCAGTGAACGGTGTTGCTCTCTCCCCCTCTCCTGTCGTATTGGCAATGGAAATCGCAGAAAAACCTGGGGACTGGTTTGGGAAGTATCCTTCTTTCTCACTACAACTTGTGCTGCTGGAATCTCCACACAGTCATTCTGGTTAATGGTTCTCTGAGGACCTATTTCATGCACAGTCTCAGTGGAATTTATCCTTCTGTTGTCTGTCCCACTCTCAGACAAATCAATATGGCTTTGCCTGTTATCCTCAGGTCTGTTAATTTTCTCATTACTCTGGGTCATATTCTGTGAAATAGACAGCTCAACAGTCTGATTATTAATCTCATTTTGTGTTGGAATTTCTTCTCTCCTGGTATCTCACTTAGGCCAGACGAAGACTTGCCCTTTGTTAAAGTCTGATAAATCCCTATCAAGTTTCTTAAGTTTCTGTAGGATTAATTTTTTGTCATATAAACAAACAGTCTCTGCTATGCCATTTATTGCTCTGTCCACCATTGTAGCTGGAAATATATAACTACTCTTGTTGTTTTTCTCTAGCCTTTATACACGTCTCCTCTTCAGGTTTAATGTAATCATTCATAAGTCTCAAGTAATTAAAGCTGGTTTCCATATTTTTTTGCTGCCAGCGTGCCAACAGTTCAGGATACTGTGTGCCATAAACTGGCATTTTAAGGACCCTCAGTCCTCTGGGCACCACCTTATAATGCAGGCATGCTTCGAAATGAAATCTTTGTGCCTGTTGTCTCTTCACTCTAAACATATTATCTTCTAGTTTATTGAGACATTGTCTAAATTCAGTGCGGTCAGCATTCGCTTCTTCCTCACTCAACATCTCTTTCCCTCCCTCTATATCCATCAGGAGGGGATTTACTTCCTTATACAATATGTTGTTAAAAGAATCAGTCTTTTTACCACTTCTGGCCTCCAATGGATTGTAGTCCAACTCTATTCCACTATTCACATTGCTCTCCGCCATACCTCTGCTAGTATCCAAAACCCAAATAAAGACAAAACAGCAAAACACTATGCAGACAAATTCACGGCCGCCAAACGTAAGTAAAAGAACAATACTAGTTAAATAAAGTGGTCGCAAAATGTACGGTTCTAAAACCATAAACTTTTATTATTAAAAACAATGTAACAAGGTAAGCACTTTCACCACCTTCCCAATGACTTCTTCAGACCATTAAATGCATAAAACTTTCACAAAAACATTTAAATAGCATTTCATTTACTTTACACACAATTCAGTCCACCTGATGATTGCAACTTCTCCCTATAACCCCCATTACTAACTGACGCATGCTCCTTAGCTTCCCATTCGTCATTCAACTTCCAACCCAAGATTTCTTAAAGGCACAATGCTTTCACATTTAACTTTCATTTATCTTATTACTGTATTGCTAATATTTCATGTCTCATAAGTAGATATATAAATTATTCCCATTAACGGCCACCTTCTATAACATTTTGTATCATTTAAAATACATGAGAAAGCATTAAAAATCATCATGATGAACCTTGGTTGTACTTGGACCTCCACGAGTCCATTCATCAGTGTGATCATCATGCTCTCTTCATTTTATGATCAACACACACATTCTATTAAGTTGTAACATATATATATATATATATATATATATGTACAGCTTATCAGAATTATCCTTCACATAATGCTTCCTCATGTTAAAATAAATATGTACATTGCATAATATTGTATTGCATATGAGCGTATTGCTTCCTATATATACGCAATTCCTTAACAAATACATTGAATGCATTAAAAATGCATACTGCATCAGTCACTCATTTCATAATGTTATACATCCCATGCTGTATCAGCCTTCTGAAAAATGCACTACACTGGAGTGGAACATTAATGTTTTAGAACGCACCTTGTGGAGCAATTCATGGATAGAAGGCAATGTATCATGCATTGTTTTTAATTCTGGCATCCTTCACATAACTGCTAGGTAGCACTTATCTTTGAAGAATTTGACTATGAATGTGATACATTGTTTTTCAAAAAGTTACCTGAAACTAAAAAACTGAATTTTTTGAAAAATAAATACAGTACAGTACTGACTGTTAGAATTAAAATAAGTAAAAAAAAATCGCTGTCTGCACCAAAAGAATTACTCCAGATTCAAAACAACCAGAAAACAACAGAAAGCAAAATAATTCTAAAATCAGGAATACTGTAAAGTAGCAAAACATACCATTGTAGGATATGGTCATTTAAGACATTAACATTTTGTATCTCTGAACACCCCCCCCCCCCAAAAAAAAACAAAAAACAAAAAGAAAATGTATCTATAGCACATTATCTCTCTATCAAATCAAATCCACTCAGTTAATCAGCATTAAATATTTTCTTCTTAACTTGAATTTCTTTTAACCTTAACTACTGAAATTCTAATTTGAAATCTGTAATCTTAATTTAGACTTTTCTTACAGCAGTGAATTCAAATTAACTTCAAAAGCATTGAACTTCCTTCTGAAACCTGCACCGTTTGAGACTCAGGCAACAAGGTGCCATTTAAATGAATATCACCCTCAGATAACATATTGTCTTTGAAAAAAATCAATTTTTATTCAAGTCAGTGTATGGAGTGATGTTTTCCAACTTATAATGCTATGGCAATTCTACCACAATGTGTTTTTTTATACATTCAAGTTATACGCCAGTGCTACTTAACTAGACCAGACATGAAGCTTTGTACAGAAAACTATTAGCAGACTCACAATAAACATCTCAATTTCAAAAATGATGTCTTTTACTAGCAAAAATGTGGTCATCTTTTCCACTGTGATATAATGGGGTCAGTTTTTAGCTTTTCAATGACTTTGCATACTAAAATAAGAAAGGTTAAGAGAATATTTAAACATGTACTTTCTAGTCACTTGCACTTTCTGTTCAAATCTGCTTGTATCTCTTATAAACTAGAACTCATTCACGGACTCATACTAAGAAGGCATCTTCTTTTTCATTAGCTTCAAGCAGAGCTTTGATTAAATGCAGTACAGCAATCATCAAGCCTTGTTTTGAGTTCACACTTATTTCTAGAGGCAGTCATAATTTGTGATATGCAAGTTCAAAGCTACAAAACTGTCATGGAAACATACTGGCACTAGTTGTACATTAGATAACATAACCGTAATAGGTATCTCTCAAAAAAGTGTTTATTTTTCTTATTAACAGACTTCTGTTTTGTTATTGGAAAAGGATGCTACAGTTCCTTACAATATTGCAGCAGATTTTCCATTACCTTTTGTAGCACAGTTGAAATTAAGTTCTCTTGGACAAATGTCATGTGCAAGAAATTTTAGTTTACTAATATGTTATATTGCTGTCTACAGATTATTTTATCTACATTCTTTTGTATTCATTTGACAGTATAATCAAGACAAAAAAAAAAAAAAAAACTAGAATACAACATGTACAACTAGACTGTGATTCCTATCAGTCTCTTCTAGCAGGTCCTTCCATACGTTTTCTTCATATTGCTCATCTGTTAGGATTTTCTCCAGTCCATCTGGTTACCCAGTATCCCATCCAAGAGCTGAACAATAAGGTGCTTTCTTTTTCTTAACAAGTCGATACAACAGCATGTCACGTTACTGAGTGGACCCATCTTTATAAAAGGGGAGGGGAGTGCATTCTCAAAATCTAGATTTAGCATATATATATATATATATATATATATATATATATATATATATATATATATAAATCTTGGTTAAAAAATGGTAAAACACTGGGAAAATACTAATGCTATGTATTTTCTCATCTACCTGAAAACAGCTTGGAGTCTATAGTTATATTAAGCACTCTGATGGAAATACCTTTTCTGTTTCTTTCACATGATGTACAGCATGCCTTGTCACATTTCAGATCTCCACAACAGGCTAGAAAACACTAATGATGTGTTTCCTTGTCTGATGACAGAAGTGCAGCCAGCAGGCCATAATTCATATTCTGTTGTCTCGGAGGACCTTCAGTGCCCATTGTCTTTTACCAAACCAGGTTCAGCAGTCCAAGTGAGAGAAAACAAAATGCTCTGCCAGCAAGCTAGTCAAGCATGCACTCCCAAAGCCATAGTAATTTATAGCATCTTTAGAATTTGTTTGCATTTAGCACCCCTATGATGGAGAGCCAAGACATCTGACTGAGCTGCTTATGGCCAATGTTTGGGAACAGACTCTGGTGACAGGAAGAATCAGTAGGGGGTACAGGATGAAGCAGCCAATGGCCAATTTTCCTATCCTGGAAGAGGGGGTTGGAAGAATCACTGTCTGTATGTCCACTGCCTAAGATTAGGAGTCTCACAGGCCAGCTACTTCTTGAGGGGGTGTGACGTGTGCTGATGTCATTGTACTTCACTCCTATTGGAGATCATGACAGGACATTGCCACAGAGTAATGGCTCCAGACACCAAGGTCACAGTTCTAAACAGGGCTTAACTCCATGATTCTGGTATTTCCACCATATGGCCAAATATCTAAGGAACCAGGGCACCCAGTGGTGAAGGGGTATCTCTGGGATTGTCTGGTAGACTATGAAAGTACCAAACAGAGTACATTGGGAGAGTAGACAGACAGACAGAACCCAGTAAGGACACAAAAGCTGTGTTTACATCCTTACAGGTGAATAAAAAAACAAACTGATCACAGTTTCTGTATAAAAATTGAGTAATCATCTTATTTCATATAACATCTCTCGGCATGTAGATGTGTGCCTTTTAAAATAAAAATTTACAACGTTCACATCCAAACTCTAGAATGAGAATAATGTTTGCATGGTGGTCATCAGGTTTTGTTATGCATATTAAAGAATATGACAATACATAAGACAGCCACAAGCGTACATCAAATAAAACAGTTACAAGTTTCATTAAAATGGAAGAGCTGTTTATCAGAAATAAATTCAGACTGAGGACATGATGCAAGACAATTCCAAAGAAGTTATAATGCACCAGAAAAGCCTTTGAGGAATATTGATAAATGTAAAAGAGGGGGAGGAGGAATATGATAACTAGGAAAACAGGACCGTAATACCTTTTTTTAGATGATACAAGATGAAAGAAGAAAGAATGTGTGTTTTATTTCTGCTAAGGCAGCAAGGAAATCAATCAAAGCTGGAGAGAGGTGATACCACTAAAGATGGTAAAATGAATGCACTACAGGTTCAATGACAACATAAAGAAAATGAATGTTCAGACTCCTTATCTTAATGAAGGTGAGAAGGAATGTGCAGAAAGGTGAGAAAGATGCCCACTTGCAAACAGGTACATTTGTTCAGTACTTATGAAGCAGTACTGTATAAATGGCATCTTCAAAAGATTTGGAGTAAGCAGAGGAGTAGTATATGTTATTAGAAGAGAGGGTTTTACAGGACAAAATGAGAAAGTGTTCTTTACAAAAAATGGCTGTAGACAGTTATCATAATACAAATACATTTCTTTAGTATCAGACAGAAAGGTGGAATTGAAAAGGAGTATCTCTACATCTTAAAACTGTTCCAGTGATGAGTGTGAACTCTGTTTCTTAACAGAAAGACACATTCCATAAGAAATTCACGTAATACATGGATAAAAAAATGCAGTCTGAAGACATCCATTCCAGGAAGGAGCACTGCATCATGACAACAACCATGCTGACAAAAACTAAAGACAGACCAATGACAATAACTTTCAGAAGATGTGGTGGAGAGCTTCATACTCGCAGAGTCATCAAAATAATGAGCAAAGGAGATTAAATAAATGATGATCGTGGAAAAGATCTTAATGGGCATGGACTCCAACACTATAGCATTGAGGCATGGAATCATTTAAGAAACAGCCTTCATACTACGCTGACTGGATGACAAGCATGAAATTTATGTGGGAGAGGTAAAGCAACATTAAAATGTCAATTTAATGAGAATGTCAGTAGTGCTAGATAGCAGACATTAAATAATGGTAAATGAGTTTGATGTCATGCTCTTGAAATCTGAAATATAAATCATTTATGGGACAGAAAGTAAAGCAAACTGAATGTATCCACTGTATGTAGTAAGATCACTTGTGCTACTGATATAGTTCTTTGCAGTTCATATTGGTCATCCGGTAATTTACTGAGCGTCTGGAAAGGTATATTTGATTATTTTTAGACAAAATCCACCACAGCCTGCACTGTAGTAAAGGCACTAGTAATGTACCTATAATAAAAAAGTAGGCAAAGGAGACTGATAAAGAAAGGGTTATGGTGTGGTGCTGAAATCACCAACAATTCAGCACAGGCACACACCCTTGATGAAGATATTTAAGGAAAGGTTACAAAGCAGTTATGAGAGGGGACTCTTTTTCTGACAGTCACAAGGAGGTAGAGGTAAGATTATTGACCTCTGATGACAATGAAAGCATAAAGTAAGTATACGGTGCTGGTAGAGAATGAGAGAAGCATAAAGGAAGTCTGCATGAAGTGTGTCTCTAGCAGAAGAGAAGTTTATACACCCAACAAAGCCCCTCATCTGAGGAGAGGTAACCTTTTCAGTAGGTTTCATCACAGTTAAAATAGGTGTAATATAGGCAGTTTGGGGAAGAATCAGCTAATATGTATAACATACAGATCTCTAATGGTGGCTCTTAAATATATGTCCTGTACAAATCAAACCAGATGCATGTATAATTTAAACATCCTCATTCTTTGCAGCATGGAAAGCATTCAAGCAGGACACAATTTCAAGTATGGAAAGGTCAAGCCCTTTTCAAGTGCTTCATGCAGTATGTATCTTATGGAAACGTTTATATAATACTGTTATCACTTCCCAATGTGTAATACACTTAAATAAATGTTTATAAAGTTAAAAAATGATGAGCAGTCCATTCCATCCATGAAACAGCTACATATATTGATTTCTCATTCATCTTGATAAGTTTAGCGGCTTCACTATCAACCATGGTTCTGCCCACTTCTCATCTCTCACCCATCATGCTTTATTTTATCCACCGCTCCATGTGCTTATTAAAATCTATTGTTTCTTCTTCCCTCTCCAGTTTCTTGAATATCTGCCATATTCTCTTTTTTCTGTATTTCCCCAGTAACTTCTGCTTCCTGTAATACTTCCCTTTTTTCCTCTTCAGGCTTCCTCTTTCCTCTCCAAAACAACTCTTCTGGTTACTGCCCTGCACATTTGCCAATCACCTAATCTCATCCCAAAAGTCCTCCTCACCTGCTCAAAGGACATAAATTATCCTCCCTGCTACTTCTTGCATCTATTCTATATACCTTAATCCTTTTTCATCCTGCTCTCTCATAGGTTCATAGGCTCATAGGTTGGTACTAGGCTATCGACCCTAGGGCCTATACAAGCCTAGCCATAACAATTCCCTGGCTATTTCTTCCCACAGTATTTACTTCCCTGGACACCTGTCTAGCAGAGTGACTGACGTGATCCCCGGGGTAAATTTCCTATCTCCCATCCAATCATCAAGATTCATTTTGAAGAGGGCCAAAGAGGTGCTCTGCTTGACATGTATGGGCAGTCTATTCCAGAGTCTGTGGAGTCTCTGGGTCAGGAACCTATCCTTCCAGCACGTTTTGTTCATTGTGATGACAAGGTTTAGATCCCTGGTGCGTGTGTCTCTGAGGGATTGGGATTTCTTTAAGTGTAGCATGTCCAACAGCTCTGGGTTTGACATGGCCTTGTATGCTAAGCAGAGATCACGTCTGAGTAGACGATATGCAACAGAGTATAGGTGGAATTTTTTTAGATGGTTAGCACACAGCATCTGCTTTAGGCCTGTGATTCTTTTAATGAGGTATTTCTGTGGCCTTTCCAGTTGTTGCAGATGTCTTGAAAGGTACATATGAAATGGGGAGTTGTATTCTATAATGGGTCTAATGAAGGATGAGTACAGTGGGACAATGACCTCCTTTTTTCTGGATGAAAAACCCTTAGTGATGAGGTGTGCCATAGAAGGATTTTCTGACTGTTGTGGTGATATGGTTATCAGAGGTGAGACCACTGTCCACCTGTGTCCCTAAGTCTCTTATCACACTTTCAATGTTTAGTGTACTGCCACCTATGTGGTAATTCATGGGTACATGTTTTTTCCCAAAGGGGATAACTATACATTTCTTAGCATTGAACTTGAGCCCATAGCTCTGGCACCAAGAATCTTTTTCTATAAGGCCCTTTTGTAGAATATCCACATCATTTGGGGGATTCAATAATGGCTCCAAGTTTGCAGTCATCTACGAACTTTGTTAGACAGAGCCCCTTAGTGTTGGCCTGTACTTCAGAGAAGTAGACGCCAAACAAGACCGGTCCCAAGACTGAACCCTGATGTTCTCCACTTGTTACTTGTCTGGAGCTGGATTTGGAGTGTGCTACTTTTACAGTGTGGCTTCTGTCAGTAAGCCATTTGGCAACCCATCGAGTGATGTAGGGATTAATGCCCAGCTTAGTACGTTTATCTATGATTCCAGAGTGAGGGATGATGTTGAAGGCCTTGACAAGGTCCAGATAGGCTGTGTGGACCACCTTACCCTTGACCACGGCTCTGGAGATGGATTCGAAAAATTCGATCAGGTTCAGGAGACAAGATCGGTCCTTCACGAACCCAAACTGCGTGGGGTCCAGTGTTTGAAGGTTGCCAATGTCTTTGTTTGTAAGTTCCATGATAATACATTCCATGGCCTTGCAGATCAGGCTTGTCAGACTGATGGGGCAGTAATTTCCAGGATCCAAGGTGGATCCTCCCTTGTGGAATGGGATAACTGTAGCTGTGCACCACTCAGTTGGCACGAAGCCTGAGGTGAGGCTATGATTAAACATGACACTTAGTTGAGGTGCCAGTTCATTTTGTAGTTCATGTAGTACACAGCCTGGGATGTCGTCTGGTTCCAATGATGCTGTATTCTTAGCTTTGGAGAGTGCGTTTTGTACCTGTGTGGCCATTATTACCGGAATTTGGCAATCTTTCTGTATTGAGATGGGCCCTTTAGGGGATGAGAGAGGGGTGAAGTTTGCACTGAATCAGTCTGCCAGGATATTGGCAATATACTTGGGATTAGTATATTTAATGCCATTTTGTTGTATCTCAGAGCAGATCTGAGCATTGCCATTTAGATTCTTGACATAGCTATACAATGCCTTGTGGCTGTCTTTGTAATCTTTGGCAATTTTATTTTCATAACTAGATTTGGAGGATTTTATGAGGGATCTCAGCTTCTTACTGAAGCTGGTAAGGGAGTTTTTTGCATCCTGGGATTTTTCTCTTTTCTGCAACAGTTTTTTCCTTTTGTTGTAAAGTTTGTTTATGGCAAGGGACCATCAGATTTGGTTTCCTTTTTTTGGAGGAGAGCGTCTTGGTTCTATTGGGGATAGCATGATTCATGCACGAGTGGATGTGCTCGTACAGTGCATTAGTGTAGGATTCAACAGTCGAACTTTCAGTTCCCGTCTGCCTGTGTGTCATGAAGTTTGTCACTTCTGACTTGAGTAGTATGAAGTTAGCTTTGGAGAAGTTTTTTTACAGAGGTTTCCTTACTGGGGGGTAGGGGTGGGATGTGGATGTCAAGGGTGATTAGCTTATGGTCAGATCTGACCAACGAGGGGGTGACCATAGGTGTGGTGCATCAATTTCCCATGTTGATAATGACCAGGTCTAGGATATTGGAGCCTCTGGTGGGACTAAGGATTAGTTGATCCAGGGCATTAGAATTTATGAATTCCAAGAACTGTTGGGCAAAGGTGTTGGTACGAGTCGTTTTCCCAGTTAATGGCAGGGTAGTTGAAATCACCCAGTATTAGGATGTTTGGTTGTATCTTAATATTTTCTAGTATGTTCAGAAAGGTGTAGTGAGAATCTTGGTGCATGGTGGGGGATCTGTAGCAAGCTACAATTTGGAATGCAGTCTTACCTAGTGTTAATTGCACCTGGAGAATTTCAGATGCATTGTGTTGGTCAACTAACCTGGTGTTATGAAAATCCTTGGTGTAAATGGACATTCCTCCATCTTTAGTGTTTTGGTCCTGGTATGGAGGCCAAAAAGTGTGTAAGAGTTGTAGCCTGGTATTGCAGGGGTGCTCTCTGGAGCCTTGAACCAGGTCTCAGTTGCTGCACAGATATCAATGTTCTCCATTTTTAGGAGTGCCTCGACATACTGCTACATATTTGCTACTGCGTCTCACTCAGTACATCCCTAGTTCTAGTCACTTCACTCTCTTCCCCTATTTCATACATTTCCTTACTCCTGTTTCCAGTGGTTTCTCTATTTAACTAATAATGTTCTTTTTCATTACTATAATTATACTTCTAAACCTTCTTTCAGCCCATATCATTTTCCAAGCTTCTCAGCCTTTGTGTGACAATCACTGCCACAACATATCTCAAATTCAGTCATGACCCACCCTCTAAACACCTTTTATGCATCACTCTTTCTTTCCCTATATTACTTCTACTCCCTCTAAAACAAAGATATCACATTTTTTTCTGTATTTCCCCTAGCCGTACATCTTTAAGCTGCACACATCTCAACATAAATATATTACAAGAGGTAGCAAAATCACTCTCAAAAATCTCTACTCCCACTCAGTGAGGGATCTGAATGGAGAGATGATAAAATCAGCAAGATAAGAACAAAAGTACTGCTGGAACTAAATTCGTCCTCAAGTCTTGATGAGTGCCTTCAACATGTGGACCCTGTTTTTATAAAATCTCACCACAATAACACTGATATATAGACTGTATTTTATATAGCATATATCATGGACAGAAGTAGGTTAAAAAAACAAAAAAAGACAGCTGGGTGCACAAGTCCCAGTATAAAAAGGTGCCCAATCCTGGTAGGCACACTGGTGCCAGGACTGGAAAAAATGACAGTGCAGAATTCTCAAGACATGGAAACATTCCTACAATGGGGATATGCCAGGGTCAGGGGGAGGACGGCCCTTTTGTTGAAGAAGGAATTAGTAACCCACAAACTACACAAAAACTGACATACCAAAAAAGAGCCATAAAATGATAGAGTGGACTAATGAGGATAAGAAAGAAATCCTGTATTGTTACTATTATGCAAGAAGCCAAGTATTTCTGGATTGAAGATACACAAAATGATTAAGAGAGAAATTGAGGAAGGAAAAATACTTGCACAAGAAAAACTATCAAAAGCTTCAAATACAAATTTGTGTTCATTAATACAACAGATTCATGAAAAACATTATACTGACTATGAAACATTGGGCTGTTTGGAAAAAGAAGTGACTGAGGAAGTGCAAAAATATAAAGAACAAAATCTAGAGATTTTTAAAAGGTAGAAAAAAAACATGGACATGGGAAAGAAACAGAGATCTGATACGGTGGAGTATTTATGTAAAGGAGAAAACCAAACCAATCAATACAAAAAAGCAGCTACAAAGATATTTGAAGAGAAATACAGGCAAACATATCCAGATAAAGAAAATTCCACAATACAAAAAATAAGATTACAAAGGGGAAAACAGAATAGAAGATTAGTAAAGTAGAAATGCTGAATTTATAGAATACCTGCAAGGAAAAGGATTTAGTATAGAATGTTTAACATAGGTTATGTCACAGCATGATGGAGCAATGAGTCCCCAAAGTAAGAAGAAACAGGAGGAAATACAGACATATGAAGAATAATATGGACATGGAAAAGAACCAAAGATGTTTGAAGAGAAATACAGGCAAAGGAATCCAGATATGAAAAATTGTACAATACAAAAATAGGACAACAAAAGGGGAATGTAGACTAGATGATTAGTGATGGAAAAGTTAAATAAATAGAAACTGAAGTTATGGATTACTTGCAAAGTGAAAGATTTAGTGTAGAAAATCAACTCTGGTAACATCACATCATGACAAAACAATGAGTCCCCAAATTAAGCAGAAATCGTTGGAACGAGAAGCACCTGATCAGTTGCAATATGAAGATACTTTCGAGCCTTTATCAGGAGACCTGTACAAAGGTTCAGTTGGAAGTTGCACTCCAAGGGAAAGAGCAGGAAATGGTGGCAACTCTGAAGCAGTCAATATTGTGGAGTGATAGGACAGTGAGTTTCCATATGAAACAGCAACAAATGTCACAAGATGAAGTTGAAGAAAATATGTCACAGGAAGATGTTCTGCAACTTTCTGTAGAATGCCTGCAGGAAATGAAGAACAAAGAATGTCCCCTTGCTTTAGATGAAAATGATCTAAGGAAAGAGTTGCTTGATTTAATAGAGATGATAGACATATTAAGATTGATGAAAGAGATAAATTACAGAAAGTGAATAGGACCCAACATGTTACAAGTTTGCTAAAACAAATGAACACAGTTATCAAGGCTGTTCACAGAAATTCATGTGATAGAAGTAAATAGGATCTATTACTTGGAGCTAAATTAATAAGATATAAAGTCTTACCACAAAAACGCAAGGCAATAAGGGAAAGAATGGGAAGAAATCAAATGGAATCATGGAAGTACGGAATGAAGAAAACTATAAAGCAATTAAGACAAGAAGTGTCACTGTTAGAAGAGTACAAAAGAAGGAACAGATCATCAAAAATACTCAGAAACTGAGACATAACAGCAACGTGCAATACCAAAACAGATCAGGATCTATCATACACTATTGCAAATAATAAATTAAAATATCAGCACAGACAGAAAAACTTAGAATATTTGCAGACAAATATAAAGGAAAAATACAAAATAAGCAATTCATTGATGACTCAAAAAGAAATACCACCAAAAAAAGAAGAAATATATACATTTTGGAGAAACATCTCTGAAGACCCTGGGAGACATAACAAAGATGCTGAAGGGATAGAAGTAAAAAAAATAGGCTGAAATTCAAATGTATAGGATATGAAATGGGATGATGTAACAGCCAGAGAAATTGAAACAAAATTAAGAAAAGCTCCTACATGGAAAACCCCAGACCCAGATGCAGTACCTAACTGCTGGCTAAAAGTATTAACTTCTTTAAATGCAGATTCATCTCTGATTAAGAAGTATTTATATGCATATCCTGAACAGAAACCTATCATACAAGGAGATGAAAGCACTACTGCAAGTGGTCAAAACATTTTCAGATGATATATTTCCCATTCTGAAGGATTGATCTGAAAAAGGTGAATTTGTAATTTTGTCTGTTTGTTACTCACACGTATGAGGAGTCCCCTTATACAGCAACTGTTGAGGCAAATAATATTTTTCCCAACCTCTATTGAAATATTCTTCTGTTTTAAAGCTATAATCCATTTGGACAGTGCAACTTGATTCACAGCTCTACTTCTGTCTGAATACAGTAGGGTCTTGACTGTATGATGTGGTGTTTGCACTATTGTTGAAGACTCTGATGAATTTTGATTGCTGAATTCCCCAACATATAGCTAACGAAGCCTTTACACAAGGGCGATAACCCTTCTAGACAGATGATAACATTCTGCTGAAAAATGTAATAGCACTTATCCTGGTCTGGATACCTTGCTGTAAGGTATGTGGGTACTTCTGGAGCAGGACTGCAGAGATGCTATCATTTCGAGCTGTTGCTTGAAAATAAAAAAGATATTCTACCGATGGTATAACTAATTCAGTAACTATTGCCAGTTTCTGTTTCAGTGTCTCCAATGCCTTCTTTCCATCTTCTGACCATACCAAAATTGTAGTACTGGGAAAATTTCCATCAATCATTTTATACAAAGGGCCTGGCAAGATTGCATAATCTTCTATAAATTTCCTGTTATAATTTATATTTCCTAAAAACGTCTGCAATTCTTGAATTGTGGTAGTAAAACTTAAGAAATATTTTAGAAGACTAAAATGAATACTGAAAACAACCCTGCCATCTAGGAACAAAATCCAAGCTATAAACCAATTTGCTCTTCCTGTTTTAAATTACTGATTTGGGGTGACTGACTTGCTCCAAAAGGTTCTGGATCAGTTGGACAGGAAAACAAGAAAAATGCTTCATGCTTATCAAATAATTTATAAAAATCAGTGCATATGAAAATTATATATTTCCCATTCAGAAGGAGGTATGGTCTTCCTCAAATTAATTACATGTTTAGATTTGCAATCATAGGACTGCATGCATATCTGCTGACCTTACAAGATCCAAAACTAGTGAAAGTTTTAAAACATGAAGAAAACAAGTCTAAGATGACTTCCCTGCTTTGTTTAGCAGAAGCATATCAGTGTCAAGTGGGAATGGAAATCAAACCAGAAGCAGACAAAAATCAGGGAGCAACTGAATGTGCCGGAAAACAAAAAGAGAATGTAAGGTGAAGGATCAGATGAGAAGGCAAGAAATGTGGAAAAGGCATAAATATAGCAGCAAGTACAGAAAAGTCCTGGAAAAATCTCATGTCAGTCAGGATCTGACGCAGGAATAGTTAAGGAGAGGTAAATTTAATCCAAAAGATAAAATGTCACTATTGGCTACCCAGGATAGTGGACTACATACATGTTGGTTTACAAAATCCATTGAACATGTCAGAGAAACAGACAAATGCAGGTTTTGTAAAACAGAACTGGAAACAGGTGCACATCTTGTTTCTGGGTTTGATACACAAACGGCAAACAGCCTGTATACTGTAAGGCATAATAATGTGGCAAAACTGTTGCATTGGAGAGTATGCAAATATTACAATATTGGAGTAGGTGAGAAGCATTAGAAACATGAACCACAAAGCATTATAGAGAAGGATGAAGTTTATATCACATGGGATTGCCCTTTACCAACAGTTCAAAAAACAGATGTGAGAAAACCAGATATAGTAGTCCATGAAAAGAAGACAAAAGTAGCACTGGTCATGGAAATTGCTGCACCCAATGATTACAGTGTCTTAAGTACAGTGATGGACAAAGTCATAAAATACCAGGATTTCCAAGCAGAAATGAGGGTGATGTGGAAGGATACCCAGACTGTTCCAACAGTGGTAGGAGCAATGTGTCTCATAAAAAAGAATTTATAGTTGTATTTAGATATGATACCAAAACATATAACTTTGTATGGACTGCAGAAGGAGTCAATTCTGGGCACATTGCAGGTGCTGCAAAGAGCACTTTTGGCTAACATCAAACATTGAAGTGATACTAATTTTATGAAATTCAATCATAATTTGACTTAGGAATGGGGTCCATTCCCACAGTCGTATTAGAAACCCAAAAGATTTGCAGAAAATAAACAGTCAGTATATCCTACTGGTGCATTTGTCAAGCATCCCTTTCAGCTTTCCTTTTAACTCTTCCTAAGTTTCTGTCCTGATTTATCCTACCATTAGATAGATATTCACTTTTAAGTATCCCTCCTTCGACCACAGTAACCTAACCACCCCCCCCCCTCGAGTCTTTCCCTACTACTAATGATTTCTTGAGATAACACTGCAGGATTCATTGTTTCTATTAATTCTTTAAAGATCTGTTGCACCTGAAACAGCATCCTTCAGTAATAACACAGTCTTTTGTAAAAACTATTCCATTCTTGTCTAGCAAGTAAATGCAACATAGACAGTATGGATGCTGTAAGGTACCAAAGGCACAAGGTTTGATTCCCTCAGCCTCCACTGCCTAACTGTGTAAATCTGAGTAAGTCACTTAACCAGACACCACTCCAGGGCTGAGCCTGAAAAAGGTTCATGGAGATCAGAGCTCCACCCCGGGAAAACAGTTAAAATAAAATAAATGCATTTTTGTGAAAAAGACAACATAGCAGCAGTAACCATTTACAAAAAAATATTCACTTCTGGCAGAGTGTTTGCAATACTTTCAGCTAGTTGCTGAAATTATTATTTTTCAGCTTGTTTCCTGAAAGAAAATAGTAGTCCTCAGTGTATACAGTTTGCATCTCTATAGTAGGATAGAAGAACCATCTTTGTGGCATCCTATTTCTGATCCTTGGAAAAGCAAGACTTACTTGGCAGTTATCATTGAAATTATGGCATTGGTTTGTATATTCCATGCATGTTCCAGCCAATCAGAACTCTGCACTTCTATCTGTATTTGTAAAAAACTCCAGAAATACAAGTGCTTGGGTCTTTGGATGAATACAGTCCTCTTATTTAAGATTAATATGTGGCAAGGTAACCAAACAACAAAAAGGCAGCTACAATGTGTCAAATCACATAGCCTCAGGATCTCAGAGAACAATAAATCGCAAGGAACATCCTCCAGATCATACTCAATGGGCTATTTTGGGGGATTCATCCATTCACAATCTCTTTCTCCCAATTTTGCATACAGAATGCAAGTGTCATTTCAGTGGTGACAATGTCCCTTCCTATACTGCAAATAATAGTTTGCACATTAGCATTTAAATTTGTAGTATGCATCTGAAAGCTAAGTTTAATTTCATTACTCTTCACAGCATACATTTTTGATGTCCCTCCCTGAGCCCCCAATATGCATGTATGGGACTGTCATGCTTATGAGTGATGTTCTCACATAATCATGCATACAGTAGAATTCAAAAGACTGAGAAGTGCAAGCAAACCAGTTACATGCAAAAACAAAGAAACAAGCTATAGTTGGAGGGATAGACAGACAGAGAGACAGATCCCCAGCTTGCTTATTAAATGGTATTAATCTGGACTCTGCTGCCTTCAGCATCCCAAGATCAGTAGAAACACATCTCTAAGTGTTACAATGCCATAAACTGCCCCAAGAATGATCACTCACATGGCACAAAAAAGTGAAAATGAACAACTAGGAAGAGTACAGGAATCAACTTTCTAAATAAAAAAAAATCACTTATGTCCTTCTTTTTCAGCTTAGTAAGGATTACAACACATTGTAACACACACATCCATGCACGTCCAAAAATATGTGCTGTTTATCTGAATTTGCACAAGAAATTAAATGCATTTGATTTTTAAACACTGGCTGTAACATCACTCACAGTGTTTGCTAAGCTGCAGATGTTACATTTGCCTATAAAGAAGCATAGATTCCCTTGTTACCTCTTTGTGACTTGCTAAGTACAAAATTTTACAAAAGTTTCATTATATAAAATTGTACTTATGCTTAACAGAAACATTTATTCATGCACGTAAACACACACAAACACCAAACAGTACTGATCATCATTTCTTTTGAATCAATTAACTTTCATTGCATTCTCCTTAATATTTTAATGACTGTGATACCACAGCCTACAAAAAATGACCATCTGGTATGCCACGATTTTCACTTTATGTCCTGAAGCAGAAGGAAGACATACAATGCAAGCACATTAGATACAGAGATTATGTTTCATTGGATAAAGCATCAACAGAAAAATGAGGAATTGAAAATGCACTATTATACAACGACCCCCCCATTAATATTCAAAAAACGTGCACGCTGATTGGTCAGCATGCACGTTTTAAATCACAGTTACATTTAACATAGCGAGACAGCATTAAAAAAAGCAACAGTATTCTCGCCCTCGTGACCAAACCATGCCAACCGTGGGTAAATCCAGCATTACCCACACCCAGGCTTGGGTTATTGCTATAATATTTAATATAAGATAACATTGGTCTAACTAACTGACAAGGTCACTCTATTCAAAGTGATGTTATTCCATTTTGCCACAAAAACTCATAGAGATGGGAATGCTTTCATTTAAAAAGTAGAATAACAAAATATAACTTGAGTAATTGAGTGAAGCCTGTTATTAAATCATTTAATAAGTGCATCTGTACAGAGAGACAATACGGAAAGACAGAACACATGGAAACCTAAAACATCAAAACCATATTAATGATTTTCTCAAAAAAAAAAATAAAAGCAGTTTCTTCATCTAAAGCATTAGGTAAATGATGCTCAGCATAATATATGCATGTCTGAAGGTGATAACATCCCAGCTTGCTTATTAAATACTATTATTCTGGATTCTTCTGCCTTCAGCATCCCAGAATCAGTAGAAACACATCCCAATGGGGCCTTTAAGTTGTCAAGATAAATTCTGATAAAACTTTAAAACAGATATACCCAAGGATTGGTAAAAGCAGACAACTGCAAGAAATTTGTCATTTCATGCATGTCAACACTATACAAAAAACTTGAATTTGTCCAGGAATTAGAATATACTAATAGCAGGGAAGGGCATTAATATGATTCACCAAATAAATCAGTGTAAGGGGCACAACAGGTACACACTCACCTTTATTTCAGAAGGCTGTGAGTTCTATTCCCACACCATGTAGATGCATTGATGTAGTGGAGAATAAGTAGGGTGCTGCACTTCTGAGTGTGTCTTCCTTTGGATGAGATAATAAACGGAGGTCACATCTGCTTCAGTTGATGGTACCTCATGTAGATGTTAAAGACTTACAGGCACCTATTGAAAAGAGTAGGGGAAGTTCCTAGAAACCCTGGCTTAAATTTCCCCTAGTGATATAAACATCACCTCAGGTCTCCTCTGAAAAGAGGCCACTAACCTGGTTGGACTAACCCAGTTAACAAATGATAACTAAATACTTCCCCAAAAATACATTTCAGATGCTACTTTCTTAAATGCTTCCATTTTGTCAAGTTACCTAGAAGTGTTAGCCACTTAAAAGGTGTATTGATTACCTTGACATGCAAATGCAGCTGCAAGGCAATCATATGATTATATTCACACTGGCTATGAATATACCCTATATATGTATCTCACAGCTTTCAAGTAACTGTCAAAGTATCCATGGAATATAGGATAATTTTCCAGATGTAAAAGCACTGAATGCCACTTTGAAAGAAACAAGTTACCAATGTCATTAGTACGATGTTTAAAGGTTTTAATTTCTAGCTGGCAAACCCTTCTCACTTCCCATTAGGTTGGCTATGCCCTCTGCATCCCTTCTTATTATAATAAACTTACACTGAGGAAAATTAGATCATATGATATATTCAGGATGGCCATTCATCCTGCTCAGTTCTACAGAAGTCACTCAAGATAACCAGTACTCAGGGTCAGTAGCTTAAACTGCTCCATACCAAGGTGATAGCAATAGCACATCTGTAGTAAACATCTAAATCATTGTAGCAAAAAGAAAAAAGAAAAAAAAAAAAGAAAAAGAAAACATACAACACTGAACTTATCTGCTCAGCATTTACAATACTGATTAGCTGATCTCCTGCTTCAAACATCAGGTGCCGATGTCCACCTCTGAATACTGGAATAATGTCGAGACTATGACCCAAGTGATCTAAGATTGATTAATGACTTACACAATGGAAAAGCAGAGCAGTGGGGGTAGTAGTGAGTGGGTCATGTTGGTACACCCATACTGAGGGGAGACCGAGCAAGAGAGATAGAGATGGAGGCCCTGACAGGCTGTTTGAGAGAGATAGAGAAACAGAGAGATGGAGGCCCTGACAGGCTGCTTGCAAGAGAGAGAGATGGAGGCCCTGACTGGATATTTGGGAGACAGCTAGAGACAGAGAGATGGAGACCTTGACTGGATGTTTGATCCCATGTAAGTGGTGCATTGCATGTTCACACTGGTCAAGCCTCAGTGGATATTGGTGATTTCAAGAGGATAATAGTATCTCTCATTTGGCATGTGTGTCAGAGCACGCACACACCATTGGTAGAGCACAGGATGCTTCTACAGTGATATAGATGCCCATATTACCCATAAGGGATGGAGTTAGAGACATTAAAAAGGGAAAGCCCTAGTTACAGTATGCCTGATAGCTTATGCTATTGGGTCTCACCCATTAGGTGAAGGAGCACTGATGCATAGTGAAAGCCTGGTATTCAGCAGTCTGTGAGGAGATAAGTAAAAAAAACTGATGCTAGGATATTTTCTGCCATAGTCCAAGTGTAATTTGATAATGTAGTTAGTTAGTTAATTATACACTGAGTGAGTTTCTGTATTTCTTCTTAACTATTATGTGACACAAATTAATCATTGTTAATTGTAATGTCTGTTTTCCTTTGTGGCAATCTGACTTTAGTATAAACCAAAACTTACTGTTAAACAGCAGTTATGAGTTTTGTACTGCCTACCTTTTAACTTCAGTCTACAACCTACAGTTCTCCCTCACTTGAGTGCTTATTTGCAAAGAACATAATGAATTTCAATAGCTGTCGGTGTATTTTACCATTAAAAATAATGTCTGCAGCTACTGTTATCTTTGAAAATTGCCTTACCATCTACTCTGTCAGCAAGTACCTAACCTGTCTATACAGATAAACCATGCTTCACACCCAATACCTACAGAAGCAAATCCAATGCATATTTGTTTTTAAACTTAGCAAAATGTAGAGTTGAGATTTTAATTAGATTAGCCCAATGTTCATGAACAAGAACATGAACTAGATTTGTAATTAAGAAGACAAACGATCACATCTACTTCACATAGGAATAAAAAGTGAACTACCTTGACTAACAGCTGCTGTGACTCAATATAACAAATGCAGTTGCATGAATGCAGTGCATCAGTGAGACAGGAAAGACAAGTATTAGTGTGACAGTTTATTACAAGTTGTGGTACAAGCTGACACCACAGACAAGTCCCTCGTGAACACCCTGCATGCAGCAGTCAGAGCAAACTAAATTCTTCAGAACTGAAACTGCAGTAAATTCAAATAAAACATTTAGTCCTTACTGTGTGACAGGTTCTTCTTTAACATTTTCATTTTTTTTCTTGTACAGTGTTTTACCACATACACTGAGCATCAGACAGTTAAAAGTTTTGTAGTGACTTAAGTTACTTTGAATTGATATCCACCCACTTGAAAATGTTACTGGCATGACTGGCAGAAACACAGCTGGCAATTTATGAAAAAGCATTGACATCAACCTGACTATAGAAAGCAGCAAAATAAAGTAAAATGAAGCATTTATATGCTTCCCATTGCCCTCCAGTTCTACATGCTTACAACAGCTGAGCCTGTCTTTTGTCTGCTAGACCACTGAAAGAAATAGGACTGAGGTGCGTCATGACAATCAGGAATGACCACAACATCCAATGAAAAAAGTACTGTATGTGCAAGTCTGATAAGGATGTCATTTATGCAAACTCCACACAAACCTTCAATGGAGGCAAACAGAGATAAAGCGTGATGCAGCCTGTTCAGGATTTTCTTATTTGGTTAAATTGTCTTTGTTTTGAGACCATCAGCAAAAGCATTTATGTAACTATTCTTATGAAATACTAGATGTTGTCTATGCATAAATGCAAATATCAAACATTTATGCAACTACTCTTATAAAATATTTATACACTGTGTGACGTCCCCAGTCTGAGCCAGTAATCACAGAGCCTGAATCCTCACCATTGGCACTGGAGAGGGATGTCCACTTAGAACAAAAATGGATACACCCAGTAATTCCAGAAGCAGCTCTCTCCATCAAGAGCAATTCCCCTTTAGAGCACACAGGAAACACACTCAGTCCAGGGTGTGTTTTTTTCTATCTGTCTCCCTCCCCAGTAAGACTCCCCACTGGCACAGCTGTAGGGTTGAGTCCTCAGCCAAGTGACCAAGGCAAGTCCTACAGGACCCTCTCTGTGCAACCAGTAGTTCACGTCCCTACTCCAAGTAGCTGACACACACACACACACACACACACACACACACACACACACACACACACACACACACACACACACACACACACCAGGGAAATGCTGGCATAGATTTACTAGCCATGCCCCTTCTGTTCAGAGTATAAGGTCATAACACTGCCACCAGACACCCCAAAGCCAACTACTCTAAGGCTCTTGCAATGGTACCCAACTATACTGAGTGAAATTAATATTAATACAAATAGTATTTTGACCAACGCAGTAAGGCATCCAGGAGTGGCCATAGCGTCACCATATAGATATAATTACAAAACGCTGAACTCATATGGTTGGGACAATATGATCAAAATTTTGTAATTTCGAACATAAAAAAAAAGAAAAAAAAAAACAAATTAAAACAAAACAAAGCAAAAAAAACCTGCACCCCCCACACCCCCCACTATTAAAATATACAAACTCCAAGATTGCACTACAGCAAGGAAAAGGGAATATTCCCATTCCGCACTGTATTGAGATCTCCATTTAAGTGTTCAAAGTTTTAAAACTTCGATCATATGGTTTCGGCCATATGAAATTCGAAGTTCTAAACTTCGATCCCTTAATTAGGACCCATATATTGGACAGCGCAGTGATACAATGGTAGCATTGTCTCCTGACAACAAGAGGTTCTCCAGTTCGATTCTCAGCTAGAGTGCCTTCTGTGCCCTGCATTTGTGTGTGTTTTCTCTGGGTCCTCCAGTTTCCTCCCATGTTGCAAACAAAGACATGCGTTTGGAGTGTTTCTCCCCAGGCCTCTGCTGAAAATTGTCTTCATTCCAAATTGGACTTTCCTGGTAAACAAATGTTAAATAAATTTATATATATATATATATATATATATATATATACACACACATTTATATATATATATATATATATATATATATATATATATATATATATATATAGTGGCCATAAAAAGTTTACACACCCCTGTTAAAATGCCAGGTTATTGTGATATAAAATAAAATGAGACCACAAAAAAATAATTTCAAAACTTTTACCACCTTTAATGTGACCTATAACCTGTACAATTCAATTGAAAAATAAACAAATCTATTAGGGGAAAACTATAAAAAATAAAAAACTTACAATAAGCTGGTTGCATAAGTGTGCACACTCTTAAACTAATACTTTTTTTGAAGCACCTTTTGATTTAATCAAAGCATTCAGTCTTCTTGGTTAGGACTTTATCAGCATGGCGCATCTTGACTTGGCAATATTTGCCCACTCTTCCTTGCAAAAGCGCTCCAAATCTGTCAGATTGCATGGACATCTCTTGTTCACAGCCCTCTTCATGTCACCCCAGACGTTTTCTATTGTACTTAGGTCTAGGCTCTGACTAGGCTATTCCAAAACTTTAATTTTGAAGCCATTCTTTTGTTGATTTGGATGTATGCTTGCGGTAATTGTCGTGTTGAAAGGTGAAATTCCTCTTCATCTTCAGCTTTCTAGCAGACGCCTGAAGGTTTTGGGCCAAAAGTGACTGGTATTTTGAACTCATCATAATTCCCTCCACCTTTAGTAAAGCCCCAATTCCAGCTGAAGAAAAGTGTCCCCAAAGCATGATACTGCCACCACTATGCTTCACTGTGGGGATAGTGTTCTTTTGGTAATGCGAAGTGTTGTTTTTGAGCCAAACGTACGTTTTGGAATTGTGGAAAACAGTTTCAACCTTGGTCTCATTAGACCATAACACTTTTTCCCACATGCTTTTGGGAGGCTTGATGTACTGTTTTGCAAATTAAAGCCAGGCCTGGATGTTTTTCTGTGTATGAAAAGGCTTCCTTCTTGCAACCCTACCCCATAGCCCAGACATTTGGAGAATACAGGAGATTATTGTCAGATATAGTATGCAACCAGTACTTGCCAGAAATTCATGCAACTCCTTCAGTGCTGCTGTAGGACTCTTGGCAACCTCTCTGATCAGTTTCTGTAGTCTTTTTATCAATTTTGGGGGGGCGTCCAATTCTTTGCAACGTCACTGTTGTCCCATATTTTCTTCACTTTTTGATGACTGTCTTCACTGTGTTCCATGGTATATCCAATGCTGTGGAAATTTTTTTGCGCCCTTCTGACTGCTACCTTTCAACAATGAGATTCCTTTGATGCTTTGTAAGCTCTCGATGAACCATGGCATTTGCTGTAGCAGGCAACTGAGTAAATGTCAGGAAAATCCTACTAAGACAGCTGAACTTTATTTGGGGTTAATCGGACTCTCTTTAATTGATGGGAGGTGTGTACCCAAGAAGACTGAATGCTGTCATTAAATCAAAAGATGCTTCAATAAAGTATTAGTTTAAGGGTGTGCACACTTATGGAACCAGCTTATTGTACATCTTTTATTTTATATATTTTTCCCCAAACATTTTTGTTTGTTTTTCAACTGAATTGTACAGGTTATAGGTCACATTAAAGGTGGAAAAAAATTTGAAATGATTTATTGTGGTCTCATTTTTTTATATCACAAAAACCTGGCATTTTAACAGGGGTGGGTACACTTTTTATATCAACTGTATGTATGTATATATATATATATATATATATATATATATATATATGTGTGTGTGTGTGAGTGTGTGTGTGTGTGTTTTTAAGTGTCCAGAAATGGGGAGGTCAGAGACTGTTTAAGCTTTCTTCGTACTTGTATAACTGCAAAGGTGGTACATGCAGAGATTTTTGTTCCATCTAGGAATTCATACTCATGCAAATTCCCAAGTAATGAGCCGTTGCCTGTTATGCAATTTAGATGACTAAATCAGTACTTACCAATGTAATGCAAAGCAGATCATCCTGGCAGAGAAATGTGCTCTTCTGAGCTATTTATTATGAATCTTGACCACAGATTTATGCAGTACTGATATGTGAGAAGGTCATTAGGATGAATATATATAAATATATATGTATATGTAGCATCTTTATTTATTTATTTATTTTACATGGAAAATTATTTGGAAAAGCTGTGTGGGCTCATTTTTCATTCTTTTTCAAAATAAACCTGCATTTATTTAAACAAATCTGCATTCTAGGTCTATCTTAGACTTACAATACGTATAAATATATATATATATATATATATATATATATATATATATATATATATATATATATATATATATGTTTATATATATGTCTACACATGGCTATGGATATGGATATACTTTGAAACATCAAAGTACACAAACCTCAAATGGCTAAACATTAATACCTAAAGATCAAAAGACAAAACACCAAAAAATTTTAAAAAATCCCATTTTTTTTTGCAGGGGACGGGCAAGCAATGCTTATGTGAGTGAGTTCAGATAAATAGATAGTTTAGAGTAGTCAGAGGAACCCCAGGGGAACTTACAGAGAAACGGGTGAAAATGCAAACTACACACAATTCAAGGGTATTGAACAAAAATCAGGAAAAAGAAACTGACCAGCAAGAAATGAAGTGGAATCCTCAAACACTGACGCAAATGAGTCAAATGGTCCATTTATTTCTCACAATGACCTCTGAAAATAACCAGTTTCTAACTGCATGCAGCATTATTGTTTGATAAAATGTCAGTGGTTTTGCCAACAGCACCCACACACACACACACACACACACACACACACACACACACACACACACACACACACACACACACGTGCACATAGTGAAACTTGACATGGCAGGATAACAGTTATGGCAGTAATGGTCCATTTCTTTTTTTATTGTTTACCCAAAAATTATCTATACACAGCACTGATGTTTTGTATGATAAAAAGAACATATATCCATATGCCAAACACACGCACGTGTGCGCGCACACACACACACACACACACACACACACACACACACACACACACACACACACACACACACATATGTATATGGATCTACTTTACAACCTTTTTGTTTTAAAACATCGAATTGCAAATGGGCAAGACCATAAGATCAAATTTTTGAAACTTTGAAATTGTAATAAAAAAAAAAAAAAAAAAAATGTTTTTATGTTTTTGCAGGGGGCAAGCCCCTTTGCACCCCCCCACATCCCCCTGCTAAATAAATATGCCAACTCCGAGATCGCACTACAGTGAGGAAAATTATAAATTTCCCATTCCGTGCTGTATGGTGATCTCTATTAAAAATGTTCAAAGTTTCAAAACTTCCATCTTATGGTTTTGATCATTTGTAGTTCGAAGTTTTGAAATGTTAAGCTTGTGAGTGGAATATATATATATATATATATATATATATATATATATATATATATATATATATATATATATATATATCCCGGTCAACACATTTAAATATATATATATATATATATATATATATATATATATATATATATATATAGACCAGCAAGTTCAATATCTGTTTGGTAGGCTCCATATGGTCGACTCAAACAGATGGTTGATAGATGTGCCAGATGACAATCCCCGGGTAAGGGAATATTCCCCTTCCCCAGGGCTTAAGCAATCTCAGAGTCTCAGAGTTAGCATTCTTTATTTATTTATTTGCATTTAATTACCAGAATAATGCACTGGGCCAAGGTGAGCCCATTTTCAGTGGAGGCCAGGGGAGAAAAACTCCATCATTGTATAACTAATACATGTTACATACATAGAATCATTTTGCACAGTATTATACATATACTAAAGCAATACATTACATATGAGCAGCATAGTACAAATTCAATACAGCAACATACAGTGGAGAGTAATAAACAGTCCTATCAGAACAACATACAATAGATCAATGCAAGACCAGTACTTAGAGAGGTGGATCATGACTCATAACAATACATTTAGCAATAGTTCCATTTGGTGATAGGAAGAGCTTGATGTGAAATCTACACAAGATGTAAGATAGTGCTATCTAGATAGTTTGTTTAGGTAAGATGCCAGAAGGTTAAACTTTTAAGAGAAGGTTCAGAATTGTATTCTATGTTTGGAATATAGACACACAGTCTGGAGGTAAGAGCAGCTAAAGTTACAGCACTACTTTGGAGAGTAAATGTAGAAGGAAACTCATAGCAGAAGAGAACATGGGTTATGACATATAGTGCATGAAAGGTAAAATCTGGGGTGGGAAAAGGAAGATGAGACATTCAAATTATAGGAACAACATCCTTAGTACAGCTGCACTGCCGTAGAGAGGTGATGTGTTGTTTCAGGGATTTCTTAAAGAGAGATGCACTGCTGATATACCTTATTAATGGTGGGAGATTATTCCATAGTTTAGCTACAGTAAAGGAGTAGCGTATTTGTCCTGCTGCATAGGTTGGTTCCACTACATTTAGGAGCAGTTGGTTATTGGATCGGAAAGGTCTGGTTTGGATGATATTGTGTGGACATCCATATCTCTGTAGTGGTGAAGGCATCTTGTGTGCGTTGGTGTAGTTCATATGGTGAGTTGGCAGCACAGATGATTGTGGAATCACCTGCATATTGGATGACAGTATTTTGAGTAAGAGAGGTGCATTTATTAATAAAGATGCTGAACAAGAGGGGCCCTAGTATGGATCCTTGTGGAACACCTGTAGTTGTGTTGAGGAAGGCAGAGAATGAGTTTTGCCATTTGGTTGATTGTTGCCTGTTAGTGAGGTGGTTTGAGAACTAATCTAGGGATTGGGTTGACATGCCTATGCCAGATAGTTTAGTGAGGAAAGAGTGGGAGATGGTATCAAAGGTCTGGGAAAGGTCTAAGAAGAGAGAGGAGACAATTTTTCCATCATCTTGGGCCTGGTTACCTGTGTCGGAGAAGGATATGAGAGCTTTAGAAGTGCTACGACCCGGTCAAAATCCATGTTGAGTAAGAGAAAGGATTTGGTTGTGAAGTACATAGTGAAGAAGCTATGTGTGGATGCATTTTTCCAGAATTTTAAAGATGGGTGAGAGGACAGCAACGGGAAGTTGGAGATATCTGTGTTAGTGCCTCCATTATGTGGAAGCAGAAAGTATATATATATATATATATATATATATATATATATATATATATGTATAAAATTAAGAGGGAGTGTGGGGAATTTGGGGGGGGCTTGTCCCACTGCAAAAACACTTACATCTGGTTTGTTTTGCTCCATGCAGATCCCCACAGTATGTACAGAATGTGTCACCATTAGGTTTCTGATGTGATAATGTCACTATTCTACTTGTCAACCTTGATGGTCATTTGATCATATGTTTGTGTGTGTGTGTGTGTGTGTGTGTGTGTGTGTGTGTGTGTGTGTGTGTGTGTGTGTGTGTGTGTGTGTGTGTGTGTGTGTATATATATATATATATATATATATATATATATATATATATGGAAACACTTTATAACCTCGAATTACTGAAATGTCGAATTTCAGTATCTCGAGACTATAAAGCCGAATGTTAAAAATAGTGAAAGGTCATAATTGCGAACTTGAATATATGTCTAATTCGCAGTTATGACCTTACGCTGCGTAATGTCAGGGATTGTGCTTTGATGGTGTGTGGTGCTGTGTGTGGATGTAGGTGTTATGTCAGGTAAGTGTTTTCTAAGGGTTTTGAGTGGGAGTTAGAGTGTATGTGAGTGTGCTGATGTGTTTGATGTGTGTGTGAGGGGTCGGAGAATGTGCGTGTGTGAGTTGGCTTTTGTTTTGTGTTTGTGCGATCTCGGAGTTAGTATATATAAGTAGGGGGTGGGAGTTTCACATGGGGGTGCAGGGGTGTATGAGTTGTGTATGTGTGTAGTTTTGTTTGTTTATGTTGTGATGTGGGTGTTGTGGTGTATATATATATATATATATATATATATATATATATATATATATATATATATATATATATATATATATATATATATATATATACAGATAGCTATAGCTATAGATATATAGATCTATATATGGGTCTACTTCTAAATTTTGAACTTTCTAAGTGTCAACTTCCTTATGATCGAGCCCATAAGATCATTTTGAAACTTTGAACCATTTAAATGGAGATTGACATAGTGCATGTAATGGTATATTTATCATTTTCCTCACTATAGTGCGATCTCGGAGTTAATATATATAATTATCAGGGAGTGCGGTGGGTAAAAACATTTTTTGTTTTTTGTTTTTATTCATTTTTTTTTCTTTCATCTTTCAAAGTGTTAAATCTTCGATCTTACAGTCTCGACCATAAGAAAGTTGACATTTTGAAAGTTTGAAATTTAGAAGTAGGCCCATATATATCAAAGTAAAATTTATTGTCGTTCAGACTTCACAACAAGTTCAACTGAGTGAGATTACGTTACTCCAGGCTCTATGTGCAAACATTTAACATATACAACAATTCACGTTACTACATTCTGGAAATTCCTACTACATAATATTTACTGTTTTACATATCAACAGACATTTACTAAGCTAAAGAGGCATGTTATTTGCTGCACAGAATTCCACAGCTCCTTCTTATTGCACAGGATTCTGTTGGCACTAGTCTAAGGAAACACGATATTTATTGCAAAAAATGTCACAGCTGTTAATTGTACAGGATGGTGTTTTAGCAACAGCAAATATTTCACAAAAATAAGATTATAAACTGTTAGATTAATTGCACAGTGTATTTAAGACTTTTTAAGGTTATTGTACAAAATTATGTTTCTCACTCAGCATATTATCTAATGTCCCTGATGTCAAGCAAGATGTAACTTGCTATTGGACTTCAGTAGCCTGATGAACAGGGGATAGAAGCTTCTGCTAAATCTGGCCATTTTGCAACATATGCTATGGTAACGCCTCCCAGACATTAGGTGCAGGCACAGTGCATATGTAGGGTGAGTGCAGTCCATGACTATTTTCCTGGCTCTATTCAGACAACAAGACTGCTGCAAGTCTTGAATAGATGACAGAGTGGTCCTGGTAATCTCTTCTGCTGCTTTCATCATTGTTTGGAGGGACTTGTGGTCTCTGGTGGAACAGTTGCCACATCAAGCTGTAAAACTATTTGTCAGGATGCTCTCAATTGTGCCCCTGTAGAAGGTTGTCAGAACATTGGTGGGTAGATTTGCTCTTCTCAACTTTTGCAAAAAGTATAGGCATTGCTGTGCTTTCTTGACAATGGTATTTGTGTTCACAGACCAAGACAAGTTTTCCAAGATGTACACCCCAAGACTCTTGGTGCTTTTTACCCTCTCCACTGTTTCCCCATTGATTGTGACTGGTTGAATAAATATCTTTATGTAGGTTCTGTAGTGTAGTGGTAATCACATCTGCTTAACATGCAGAAGGATCGGGGTATGATCCCCTGTGGAATCATTATGTTAAAGGGGACTGAGCTTGTGTAATGGCTAAGGTCTTCAACTAACAGAGACAAGGTACAAGGTTTGATTCAAACCTCTGGTCACTGCTGGGTTACTAGTTAAATTTGTAATAATCTACAGACATACTGCCCAGTGTTTTGGAGTTGGGGGTTGGTGTTTACCTTACAGGCACAAGGTATAGAATTTCATTCTCACCTTTCGAAGGGAAGTTGACTAGGCTTAAAATAATCCACAGCGGCAGCTAACTAGGATTTACCTATGAACTTATGAGCCTTTATATATTCTCTAAGTTCTGGTATATGTATATATATTTCTCAACTGGAAAACATCATTTGTTACTGTCAGTCCCAGAGCTATACTGACAAATACCTATGCACTCTTTTGACACTTTTGTGATATGTTGTACTCCTAGCACTGTATATTTGTGACCATATAAACATTGAGCCATAGTGTATTTCATATCCAACTCATATACTATTTCCAAATTGAAAAAAAAAAAAAAAAAAAAAAAAAAAACACTGGTTTCTTAGTATACGATTCCTAGTGTCTATGTCAGACAACACTTGCCTTTTAAGAATTGTTACAATATAGTGTAAACCATATGCCCTTCTGGAACCCAGCACAGATATTAAAAGAACAGCCTTTGATGCATTATGCTCTGAACCCATGGTTTACCATGCAGTTTCCAGTACTAGATAGCAATTTCAATATCATTTAGAACATGTCCAATTCTCAAACAGCAGATATATCATTTTCACTGACTGTACCCATTGTTGCATTACTTGCTGGTGTCCAATGGTATTATTAGGAAATTCTCAGTACTATGCACACATCTATGTTGTGTGGGGAGTTTCATACATCACACTTATTACAGATACATTTGTAGCTCATTGTTTGCTCATCCTACCTCTGATTTCTTATTTATAAAAAAGGATCAGTTACTCTTCTGGACAGGGTAACCTGCCAGTCCTACTTGTATATGTGATTACTCGGTACCCTGTTTGGTATCTGAAGAAGATCATGTATAGAATTGGATAAAAAGCGCTTTATACAAATAAATTTACTTTGGTTTAAAGTTATACCTGGAGTCCGGTCTACCTGCCTGCTTGGAACTTATTTGGATCTTGTTTATCACCCTGGAAATGTTGTTTAAATACAATATATCCTTTTTACTGAAAATGATCCATTTGCTTATATTGCCTGATTCTTTCAGCAATCTGCACCTAATTTATGAAAACAGATCAGTAGCTACTAATATCTGTTATATCTAAGCAAATAATAGCAGGGCTTACATGGCATGGTACAGGCTCTGAATCACTACACATAACATTTTGATGCACTGCAGAGGCAAAGTGAGAAGGGGTGCTAATTAGTAGAATGTTGTCTCACTTCTGTATTCAGATTTGGGTCATGTTTAAAACAAGATTAGGATAACTATTTCACTAGTACAGTGAGGCTGCTAATAAAACATAACCTTGAGGAAGTGAAACCGTAGTTTCTATAATACTGAAATTAAGATAAAAAATCATGAGAAAACGTACTGACCCGTCAACACGACACAGTGGTATTGTTGGTGTCTATGTTGTTGAGTTAGCAGTTAGTGTTAAATGATTAAAACTTAGTTGCCATACATGAGAACATTACTGTTGTTTTATCAGATTCCATTTAATTCTAATCTCACAGCTGTTATATATTCACTCTGTTCCACAGATTGTATTTTTTGCAAGTGAATGAATTAATGACTTTCTATTAAACTTACAGAATATATCAAACTGTATAAAACTTTTTATATGCAGAGTGTAATGTAGCAGGCATTACATTCATGCAGTGTACAAGAATATAATCGGGTCACTGACCATAAGCAGCATATTATATGTTTGAAACATGAATGCCAAGAAATTTACCTCAAGTACAAAGCTCAGAAAAGCACGTGTGTGGTTTGAATACTGAAATAGCTGCACACCATATAAGGTGAGGACAGAGTAAGGGTACAGTAACAAAAAATTCACAGTTCTTCAGTGGGATAGCCATATACAACCTTCTTTATTGCTACCTTTTAAAATAAAGTTTATGTAATGCCTTGAATGGCTATGTTAGCACAGTCGGAGGAGTACATGCTTTTCAAAATTTCTTTGTCAGACATGTTGTGACTAAGAAATTGAAATTGGTCAAGTTTATATGCACAAATAAAATCCAGATGTAGATAAATGGATTACCTTGACACAGACATGCAGTACAACACATAGATCAAAGCTGACCCTGACAGAAACACATAGACGACTGGGAACCTTATCCAGTGAAGTGCTGTCACAGTATACTACCATTTGCTACAGGCAGTACTTCTGGTAGTTAAACATCCTTTGATATGCTGCTCAGAAAAAGAAAGGAACAGATCATCCTGACATGGGCTTTCAAAATAGAAATACAGACCTTTGATTCATTAATTGAGGATATGCCAGATGACATGACCCAATGCTGCACAGAACTTTTAATAATTAAAATATCCTTAGAAGTGTTTTTGTGAAAAGAAATAGAAATATAAAAATGACTAGGTGATGAGAATTAAATGTCCTAGTTAGCCATATATATTTTAATTATGTCAAGTCCATATTTTGATATGTGGAACTTTTGTATGCATTTGTATTTCCCATCATTTCTGTCTCATTGTGATGTAAAGGTCCACGTTAATAAAGTGATCCTGAGAACTCGAATGGTATGGCTGCTATTAGACAAGTGCATTGTGACTGGGACATCTCTATTTAATTACCCATGATACATCAGTGCATGTTACTTGTCGGACACAATATTTCATTCTCCAACATAGATTCTTGCAAATGAAAATTTCACATGCATAACTAAATAATGTTAGTGACTTCAAATGACCTGTAACTTCTAATATTCAATCTTTAGCATTAAAAAAATGTGCACAAACTTCACCTTTTTCTGTAAGCAAAGAGATCAGTTACTTTTTGTTCATGACCAGGGAGAATTCCATCCAATGGCTTCCTTAAGGTTTGCTAGTTGTATGGAGGGAACCATTGGAATATTTGCTCAGGTCTTTGACTGAGGTGCATTGGCTGATGCCCCTTATGAATTTTGTATGGTATCCCCAATGTAAATTATACATAAGCACTGTAAGTATGCATTTCTCTCTTTTTTTGTATTTCCATGCATTATGCAATACTATCCAAGTGTGTGAACATTCTGTGTTTGTGCTGTTTATTCATGTATTATTCCCAGAAGCCCTTTAAGCATTAACCCATTCTGCATCTACATAGCAGATGTGTCTGTACTGTACAGTGCCTATAAACTGTGAATTGGCTGATAGGATTAGTGTGAAGCTATTAGTTTTGGCGAGAGTGTTCTGTTACTTTGTAATACATGGATAACGATAACCAGGAAGTAGTTATGTGTTCTGTTACATTGTAATACATGGATAACGATGACCAGGAAGTAGTTATGTGTTCTGTTACATTGTAATATATGGATAATGATGACCAGGAAGTACTTATCGATGCTGGAAGAGCTGAGTTTGTTAGACAGTGAAGCAGACTAAACAGTAGTTAACATGGAATTTGAGGAGTTCCATGTAACTAGTTATCCAGACAACAAGTATCATATCATAAACATAATGGAAATACAAGCATTTACTTGTGTAGCTGACTCTAGGCTTACTGAATGAAGTTTCAGTGGTTACTGTATAAGCAACAAAAACAGATACACAACAGAAACATGTAGTAAATAGGAAGGCACTGAAATGCTAAAAGGAAAATGGATAATAATAAACTCACTCAAAAACAGGGAAACAATGGTCATTATGAATACTATAGACCATTTATATGAGGTGTACAGACAGTTTTACAACAATTTGCACTGCACTGAATTATATGCATCCTCCAATGACACATATACTAAGTAACCAAAGGAAAAAAAAATAGTATTTTTATTTTGTTTTATTTATTTTATTTTACATTTGTTTATACCGTTATCCTACAAACTATTTATCACGCTATGACATATCTCCCGAGTTACCGAATAGCTGGCTAACTACAACAGAGCTAGTAAGAGAGATGGCTAGAAAGGTGCTTGGTGTGATATCTGGAAAGAGGAAGGAGGACAAGGAGACCTGGTGGTGGAATGAAGAAGTACAGGAGAGTATACAGAGAAAGAGGTTGGCGAAGAAGAAGTGGGATTGTCAAAGAGATGAAGAAAGTAGACAAGAGTATAAGGAGATGAGGTGCATGGCAAAGAGAGAGGTGGCAAAGGCTAAGAATAAGGCGTATGAAGAGTTGTATAAAAGGTTGGACACCAAGGAGGGAGAAAAGGACCTGTACCTATTAGCTAGACAGAGGGACCGAGCTAGTAAAGATGTGCAACAGGTAAGAGTGATAAAGGATAATGAGGGAAACATACTCACAAGCAAGGAGAGTGTGTTGAGCAGATGGAAAGAGTACTTTGAGGGCTTGAATGAAGAGAATTAGAGGGAGAGAAGGTTGGATGATGTGCGGATAGTGAATCATGAAGTGCAGTGGATTAGCAAGGAGGAAGTAAGGATAGCTATGAAGAGGATGAAGAACGGAAAGGCTGTTGGTCCGGATGACATACCTGTGGAGGCATGGAGGTGTTTAGGTGAAATGGCAGTGGAGTTTTTAACTAGATTGTTTAATGAAATCTTGGAAAGTGAGAGGATGCCTGAGGAACAGAGAAAAAGTGTTTTGGTACTGATTTTTAAGAATAAGGGTGATGTGCAGAGCTGTAGTAACTACAGAGGGATTAAACTGATCAGTCACAGCATGAAGTTATGGGAAAGAGTAGTGTTAGCTAGGTTAAAAAGGGAGGTAATGGTTAATGATAAGCAGTATGGTTTCATGCCAGGAAAGAGCACTACAGATGCAATGTTTGCTCTGAGAGTGTTGATGGAGAAGTACAGAGAAGGTCAGCAGGAGGTGCATTGTGTCTTTGTGGATTTAGAGAAAGCATATGATAGGGTACCTAGAGAGGAGTTGTGGTATTGTATGAGGAAGTCGGGAGTGTCAGAGAAGTATTTCTGAGTGGTACAAGATATGTACGTGGGTAGTGTGACAGTGGTGAGGTCTGCGGTGGGAGTGACGGATGCATTTAAGGTGGAGGTGGGATTACATCAAGGATCAGCTCTGAGCCCTTTCTTATTTGCAATGGTGATGGACAAGTTGACAGACGAGTTCAGACAGGAGTTCCCGTGGACTATGATGTTTGCAGATGACATTGTGATCTGTAGTGAGAGTAGGGACCACGTTGAGGAGACCCTGGAGAGGTGGAGATATGCTCTAGAGAGAAGAGGAATGAAGGTCAGCAGGACTAAGACAGAATACATGTGTGTGAATGAGAGGGAGGATAGAGGAATGGTGAGGATGCATGGAGTAGAGATGGCAAAGGTGGATGAGTTTAAATACTTGGGGTCAATAGTTCAGAGTAACGGTGAGTGTGGAAGAGAGGTGAAGAAGAGAGTACAGGCAGGATGGAGTGGGTGGAGAAGAGTGTCAGGAGTGATTTGTGACAGACGAGTACCAGTAAGAGTGAAAGGGAAGGTCTGCAAGAGGGTAGTGAGACCAGCTATCTTATATGGGTTGGAGACAGTGGCATTGACAAAAAGGCAGGAGTCAGAGCTTGACGTGGCAGAGTTAAAGATGTTAAGATTTGCACTGGGTGTGACGAGGATGGACAGGATTAGGAATAAGTATATTAGAGGGTCAGCCCAGGTTGGAAGGTTTGGAGACAAAGCCAGAGAGGCAAGATTATGTTGGTTTGGACATGTACTGAGGAGGGATGCAGAGTATATTGGGAAAAAGATGCTAAGGATGAAGCTACCAGGTAACAGGAAAAGAGGAAGGCCTAAGATAAGGTTTATGGATGTAGTGAGAGAGGATATGCAGGTGGTTGGTGTGACAGAGCAAGATGCAGAGGACAGGTAGAAATGGAAACAGTTGATCTGCTGCGGTGACCCCTAACGTGAGCAGCCGAAAGAAGAAGAAGATGACATATCTCCCGAATAACATTATTTTCTAAATTCCATTCTTTCATTTTTATGCTTTGTACTACCAATAGTGAATTCAAAGTTATGCTATCTATATACCAAGCTTGCTCAAATCAAACTAAGGTACAAAAAAATCTCCTTGACTGTATATATGCCACTGTATAGAAATGTTCTGTCATTTGTGGATTATGTCTTGTCATATAAAGACATGGAGCTCTGATTGTACATATGCCTCTGTACAGAAATTGTTTTGTGATTTGTTGTATTTGTACTGTTATGTTATGGAGCTTTTCTCCCCTGGCCTCCGCTGTAAATGGACCTTGTTCCAGTCGGACTTTCCCGGTAAACAAATGTAAAATAAAATAAATAAAACAAAATAAAAATGCTATTTTTTTTCCTTTGGTTACTTAGTGTATGTCATTGGAGGATGCATATAATTCAGTGCAGTGCAAATTGTTGTAAAACTGTCTGTACACCTCATATAAATGGTCTGTAGTATTCATAATAACCATTGTTTCCCTGTTTTCAAGTGGGTTTATTATTAAGTCCATTTTCCCTTTTAGCATTTCAGTGCCTTCCTATTTACTACATGTTTCTGTTGTGTATCTGTTTTTGTTGCTTATACAGTAACCACTGAAACTTCATTCAGTAAGCCTAGAGTCCGCTACACAAGTACATTTTTGTATTTCCATCATGTTTATGATATGATACTTGTTGTCTGGATAACTAGTTACATGGAACTCCTCAAATTTCATGTTAACTATTGTTAAGTCCGCTTCACTGTCTAACAAACTCAGCTTTTCCAGCATCGATACCTACTTCCTGTCATGGTTATCGATGTATTACAATGTAACAGAGCACATAACTACTTCTTGGTCATCGTTATCCATGTATTACAATGTAACAGAACACATAACTACTTCCTGGTCATCGTTATCCATGCATTACAATGTGACAGAAAACATAACTACGTCCTGGTCATCGTTATCCATATATTACTTGATAGGGAGTATTTGAGTAGTACAGAATAGCTGAGGTAAGCAATGAGGAGATGAGGTGTGGCAAGTTAGGAGGAGACCAGAAAATATTTTATGTGATATAGAGACAGAGCCATGATTGCAAGAGGAGTGACTTAATTGTTACTTGGTATCATATATTAGTAACATTCAGGCCTAACGAACCAGCTACTCATAAGATGCAGCCACTCTTCTGAAAACATCAAAACAGGGCAAACTAAGTAAGTAATAACTGGATTCATTTGTGGAGTTACTCAAGGGGAATCCAATATCTCTCAGTATTTGGGGACATGGTTAGTAGATCACTTTGCTTTGCAAAGGATGGTCTGCACCTGTCTCCCCTGGGCTTTCAGATATTGGAAAAAAAACTTTATCCATCTCAATACAGCCTTTTTTAGGCAATGTCAAAATAACAAAACTACCAACATATACCAAAAAAAAAAAAAAAAAAAACACTTAAAGCATCCTTAAGTTATTACTGCTCAGTTCTAGGAGCCTAAACACGAAACTCCACACCCTAGAAGCTCTTCTCACTCTGGAGAATGTACTCATTTGCGCTGTTACTGGAACTTGGTTTAAAGCCACAGAAAGCACTCCAGCAGTGGATGGCTACAGTGCCCTCCATACATTTAGACTAACAGCAGCACAAACAGGGTCTTAAAGTGGAAATGTCTCAATCTACGTCAGCAGTAAAACCAACTCTAGGTCAGTTAAACAGGATGATGTCCTGGAGTTCATCCATGTCCAAGTCTGCATAGACAAGGGTCCCTACCATGTACTGGTAAGCTACAGGTCACCCTCTATGACCCACAAAGCTCACAACTCTTAGCTGGACCTACTAGAGGTGCTGACCATCCAATAAAATACTTAATCATGGAAGACTTTAACTATGCCTCTATAGACTGGGAAATGTACACTGCCTCTTACTCACAGGCACAACATTTCCTGAACATTATCAACACAAAAACCCGGGACCAAATAGTGCAATATCCAACAAGAAGTTGGACCACAAAGCTGTTTCCCTCAAAATAAAAATCACCTGGAAAACTCGACTAAACCTGTTACAGTTAAGAACTATGCTATAGCAAACTACATCCTATTAAGCACTGGTTTGTCAAAATTCACAGCTCTCCCCAGACTATGAGAACATGCAAAATTATTTACAGAAGCCCTGTACAAATATGTAAACAGCAGCACTAAGGCTGCTGTACCCACCAGAACTAAGCCCAGATCTAACACCAAAAACAAACAACGCTGATGGAATCCTTACCTTAACAGATTATATAAAAAAGAAAAACAAATGTCATGGCCAAAATCAGAAAGAACAACAGGCTTCCCATTCATGTTACGTAGAGCCCTTCCCTGGCCGTTTTCAAACACAATAAACATAGAACTGCAAATTCACACCTGGGGTAATGCCTATCTCCCTTATGCTCAAGGCACTGGCACAAACCCATGCCATCCTCTTGCCCCTAGGGTCCATGCATTGGGTAAAATCAGGTTATATTGGCTAGGCTTGCAAGGGGCTCTCAAGCTGTTAGCCTAGTAATCTCCTATGAACCTATGGAGACAAGAACTCTCTGATTCAACTAAACAAGAAACTATTAGTTCAAATAAAGCTCAACAAGAACAATTATGAGGTCAGAATAGCCTCCCAGGATAAGGAAAATCACAAGGTCTTCTTCAGTTATGTCAGGGACCTTAAAGGTAATATTCACCAGTGGGCAAAACTGGTGGCAATGGCACATCCTTCACTGGCCATGGTAACATAGCAAATCTACTGATGAATAAGTTTCTTTCTAACTTCACCCCCTACTGCCCCAACTAATTCCTATGAAATCCCTTCTAGCATATCCCTCCCAACTATCAACAGAAAGCATGTCCTGGAGGTGACTGCAAAGGCTACAAAACACTGCCTTAAACATGACCTTGCAGGACCACTTGAGGCACTCTTCAACTATGGCTCCAAAACAGGTTACATGTCAGGTGATTGGAGGGCTGCAATGGTCATCCTCTTCATAGGGGTGGATCATCAACTGACCCGTGGAACTACAGATCCATCAGTCTGACAAGTCTAGATGCAAAGCAATGGAACAAATTACCATGGAAATTATTAATAAGGACTTTGGCAACCTACAGACCCAGGACGCATCCCAGTCTGGCTTTGTTAAGGGAAGCTCTTGCCTACTTAGTCTGGCAGAATTCTTCATGGTGGTCTCTATGTCTATGGATGGAGAGGAAATGATGCATACTACCTATGTTGATCTGGCCAAGACAATCAGTACAATGCCCCACTCATGTATTGTTGACAAACTCTTAGAACTAGGCATAAATCCCTGAAGAATTCACTGGATTGTCACCTGGCTCACAGACAGGACCCAAGAAGAGAGAATCAGTGAGACCACCTCCACCAAGAGACCAGTCAACAGTGGAGTACCACAGAGCTCTGTTTTGGGCCTGATCCTGTTTTGCATCTACTCCTTAGAAGTCAAGACTAATGTCAAAGGCCTCTGGTTCACTAAGTTCACAGATGACTGTAAATTGGGAGCTACCATAGATTCCCCCATGACACCAACATCCTACAAGAGAGTCTAGCGCAAACAAATGACTGGTACAAAAGCCACAGATTAAAACTCAATTCAAAGAAATGCATTATAGTGTCCTTTGGAAAATCATTTGCATAAGCAAATTACTTCATAGGTTCATAGGTAGGTACTAGGCTATCTGCCCGAGGGCATTTATAAGCCTAGCCAGAGTGTGTCGGCTTTCGCCACCCCATTGATTAATTAACTGAGCATCTGTCAAGCAGATCCCAGGGGTGTATTTTCTGTTACTCATCCACTCATCAAGGCTTCTCTTGAAGAGTGTTAGTGAGGGGCTCTGCCTAATGTAGTTAGGAATTTTGGTCCAAAGCATGGGGAGTCTCTGTGACAGGACTCTATCCCTCCAGCATGCTCTATTTATTGTTGTGACGAGGTTTAGCTCACTAGAGCGCATGGCTCGCAGTGACTTGGATTTCTTTGGGTGGAGCATGTACATCAATTCTGAGTTGGACATGGCTTTGTAAGTCAGGCAGAGATCACCTCTGAGTAAGCAATATGCCACTGAGTACAGCCGGAGTTTTTTCAGTCGGGCTGCGTAGGACATATGTTTGAGGCCAGTAATCCTCTTGGTGAGGTGTTTTTGTGGTCTTTCCAGTTACTGGAAGTATCTTGTGAGGTACATCCCAAATGGGGCATTGTACTCTATGATGGGTCTGATGAGTGACGAGTAGAGGGGCACTATAACCTCTTTATTTCTAGATGCGAACCCCTTAATAATTAGATGGGCCACATAGAAGGATTTCATAACTACTTTGGCAATATGATTGTCAAAGGAGAGATTACTATCTACCTGGGTCCCCAGATCTCTTATTACTGCTTCTGTATTAAGGGGGCTGCCACCTATGTGGTAATTCATGGGTGTTTTGCTTTTCCCAAACGGGATGACTAAGCATTTTTTGGCATTTAGCTTGAGGCCATAACTTTGACACCATGTGTCTGTCTCAGTAAGGCCTTTTTGAAGGATGTCTGTGTCATTCATTGATAAAACAGCCCTAAGAGTTGACCCAATAGTTAGGGATCTGGGAACATATATAGACAGAAATCTGACATTCGACCAACAAGTAGCCACGATAGTAAAAAAATCATTCTATGTCACCCAGCCCATAAGTAAGGGTATGGTATCCAGGTCCAAGGAAGTATGTACCACTCTACTCAGTCCTTATTAGTTCCATCATTGAGTACAATGCCCCCTTTGACAAGTACCTAGCCTGGCACATGCAACAGATGGAAGGCCTGCAAATATTCCTCAAAAGGAGAATCTAGGGTATGAATATCCTGTCTTACACAGATTGCCCTAAGGTCCTATCGCTGTGCTCAGTTTCCTACACGTTACTGAGAGGTGGTCTGTGCCTAGCGAGGGACTGAAATATGTCTCAAAGGATCCTTAAACTAAGGAATAAGTTCCCCATCTACATGAAGCAGAGTTCAACCCTGTTCCTTTTCAAAAGACCCCTTAATCATTAGATGGGAAATCACAAATTCACCCCATCATGACCTGCACATATCTACTGGACAGAGGTCGATAGTAAGTAAATTAATCCCCAAATAACATATCCCCCCACCCTCATACACACATACACATAACCCTTAGCTACCCATTTACTAACATTCTCCATCATATAGATGTCCAAGGAACTGTAGGACAAAACTGAGTTGGGTTACATGGCTGGGCTTGTAGAGATCCTGGTGGTCATTAGCCTAGCATGAAGCTATAAAGTCTGAGGAAAAGCCTCTTCAAATAGGGTTTAAAGAATCACACAGTAGAGTAAATATTGTAAAAACCATCTGATCAAAGCCCATTTCAAATGACATGCTTCGCACTCGCACTTTATCACTGGGGAGTAAGATGTGCAGAACATGGCTTCTGCTTCCTTTAGTCTACATCCAGTATAACTGCTGCCTGAAAACCATAAGGTTATGATAGCTTCAGCTACAAAATTGATGCTTTCTCACCTCATGGAATTTGGGCAGCTTTATGAAGGAAAAGGTTTTAGAGAAACAGAAATCATTTGCAGTGTGTGAAGTGAAATATTGCACTGGGAAAAGGGATATAACCATCATGTTACATTTAAGAAATTTACTGGGCTGTTCACTCTTTAAACCAACAGAGTGGACCACATACATGAATATCTTTTATGGTACCAGGCACTGCAAGTACTGATTGCACTCATGTAACGTCATCTGCAAAACTTTCAATTACACTTTATTGACAAAAAATGACATGTATGCTGCTGCATGCCCGGATGGTAAACAAGTGAGACTAAAATAGGTTTTGATCCAATTCCATACATGAGTAACAGAACATTATTACATTTCCATCTAGCTGTTCTCGTCACAATTTAGGATGATACAGAGGTTAGCATGACAGACAATGGCTATTGCTTTAGCAACCCATAACTCATCAAAACTATTAGCTAAAAATAGGATTTCAAGCTTCAAGCATCGGTTCCATTAATCTAAATGAAAGTTAGGAAAACTCTTTGTGAAATATGGCAAGACTCCTCCAACAACTATGCTGCTTGTACATTAACAGTTTGTAGTTGAAGGTTTAAAGACAGAATGAAACATATTCTGTCTTCTTCGAGTCTGGGTAGTATAAGACCTATGAGACAGATGCAGTCTCAGAAAAGAAAGTGCAGGTGAGCACTGTTCCCTCTAACCTGCGCGCATGTGTGGTCACACATGTCCAACAAGATCACAGAATGCATTGGTTGTATCACTATGCATTCAGCCCACATTAACCTTTTAACTTTTTTAATTAATTTCTTCCTGTAACTGTTTTCAATTTTATTTTCTTAAACAAAAAAATATTTTACTCTATTGAAGAATTAGCTCTAAAAAGCACCATGGACATTCTAGTTCTTATGAAAAGAGCTAATCACATATGCACTTAGGTCCCCATTAAGTCTAATGAGGTGCTAACTGCATGCACAAGTATATTGTGCATAGATTCCATACCATAGGATGGTCCCTTATGTAAGCAGAACCTCTTGAGGGAAGAATGATGCAGTACTGACCTGGGTCAGGGTAAAGGACCTTCTGGCAGCTACTCACTGCTTTATAGGTTCATAGGACAATACTATGCTATTGGCCCAGAGGCCCTTATAAGCCTAGCCAAGAATTTCACTCATGTTCTGAGACAGTCAGCACCTGTTTTCCTTGTCCAGCTTGGACACAGGTGTAATCCCAGGAGTATATTTTCTGTTTCCCATCCAGTCGTCCAGGTTCCTCTTAAAGAGGGCTAGTGAGGTACTCTGCTTGACATAGAGAGCAAGTCTCTTCCACAGATGGGTGAGTTGTTCGGACACAAATCTATCCAGTCAAGGAGTTCTATTAATGTCACAGACCAGATTGAGACCTTGTGTCCTGGTTGTGCGAGTGGAGTTTGACTTTCTGATATGCAGCAACTGCATCAAGGCTGAGTCTGAGATGGCCTTGAATGCCAGACATAGGTCACCTCTGAGCAGTCTGTACATGACTCAGTAGAGTGACAGGGCTTTTAGCCTATTTGTATAGGACAGGTGTTTGAAACCCAGGTTTTCCTTGTTAGAAACCTCTGTGGTCTATCTAACTGCTGCATGTGCTTGGCAAGGTACATGCAAAGGAGGCATTGTACTCGATAATGGGTCTGATAACGGAGAAGACAAAAGATGTCATGACCTCCTTGTTCCTGGATGAAATACCTTTACTAATGAGGTGGGCCATGTAGAAAGCTTTCTGTACAATGGAGGCAACATGGTGGTCAAAAGTCAGGTTGCTATCAACGTGGGTGCCCAAGTCCCTCATGACTGATTGCATGCTTAGTACATTGTTATTAATATGATAACTAATGGGGACACCATTTCCCCAAAGGGGATAATGATGCATTTCTTGGCATTCACGTTGAGGCCATGCTTCTGGCACTAGTCATTAGTTTGGTTAAGACCCTCTTGAAGGATGTTCACATCACTATGGGAATTTATGACAGTGCCCAGCTTGCAGTCATCTGCAAACTTGGTCATCCACAGACCACTGGTTTTGGCTTGCACCTCAAAAAAGTATATCCCAAACAGTAGAGATCCCAAGACTGATCCTTAGGGTATGCCACTTGTTATGGGTCTACTACTAGAGGTGGCTTCCGCTATATTGACTGAGTAGGTTCTATCAGTGAGCTGGTTAGCTACCCATTGGGTAACATATGGGTTGATGCCTTGCTGGGAGAGTTTATCTTTTATACCTGAGTGGGGAATAGTGACAAAGCATTTGGCTAGGTCAAGCAGGGTGGTGTGCACTGTCTTGCCCTCATCCATGGCTTTGGTGACTGTTTTGAAGAAGGCGACCAAGTTTAATAGGCATGATCTCCCTTTGACAAAACCAAAGTGTGTGGGATAAAGTATTTGGAGGTTGCCAACATCCTTGTTTATAAGGTCCATGATAATCTGTTCCATGGCCTTGCAGATCAGGCTAGTTAGGCTGATGGGCCTATAACTGCCTGGGCTGATGGACGCTCTAGCTTTGTGCAGAGGGATGGCAATGGCTGTCCTCCATTCTGCTGGGAAGAAGCCAGTGCACAGGCTTTGGTTGAATAGGGTGCCTAGTGGTGCTGAGAGCTCTTGCCTGTATTCGTGTAGGACACAGCCAGGGATGTTGTCGGGTCCCATGGAGGCTGCATTTTTGCCTTTGAGAGGGCGTTAATAACCTGCTCCCTGGTGACGAGGGGAGGAGAGCAGCTGCTGTGGATGTCCTGATTTACTGATGGGGGGACAGAGGGGTGTGGTTTTCACTGAACTTGTCTGCCAGCATGTTATCTATGGCATTTGTATATGTGGTATTCTTGACCACCAATTCAGAGCAGATTTAGGAGTTCCCTTTGAGATTGTGGATGTATGCAAAAAAGGTCTTGGGATTGTCCTTAGTGGATGTAGCCAATCTGGACTCAAAGTTAGCCTTAGAGGATTTCACCAGTGACCTTAATTGCTTGTTCAGACAAATGAGAGAATATTTCCAACTTGGCACCTGCTCCTTCTTGGTCCTGGACAGCAATTTTTTCAATTTATTATTGAGTCTGTTTATTGCTGCTGTCCACTAGACTAGTTTACTCTTCCTTGAGGAAGATCATTTGGTCCTGTCAGGTGTTGCTGAGTCCATGCAGCTATATAGGTGCTTATATACATTTTTGGTGCAGGCTTGGACATTAGTGCTTTATTCAACTGAAGGGATGGTGGCTGTGAAGCTGCTTATATCTGCAATTAGGATGTTGTAGTCAGCTTTGGAAAAGTGTTTTTGTTTGACCCTGGAAAGGGGGGGGGGGCAGGGGAGATGGTGACTTCGAAAGTGATTGCTTTATGGTTGAATCTTACCAAGGAGGATGACATTGTAGGGGTGCTACAGTGGCTACTCATGTTGGTTAGTACCACGTCCAGGATATTTTCACCTCTTGTGGGGGTGTTAACCAACTGATCCAATGTATTGGCACCGACGAAGTTGAGGAATCTCTGGGCATTCATGTTTGAAGTAGAATAGGTCTTCCACCCCATTGGCTAGGTAGTTAAAGTCGCCCAGGATCAGGGTAAAGGTTTGAATCTTGATGGATTCAAGAAAGTCCAGATAGGTGGAGTGGGCATCCTGAGTTATGGTTGGGGGTCTGTAGCTAGCTATGATTTGAATAGGTGTTTTGTCAATAGTTAACTGTGCCTGGAGTGTCTCCTGTGCGTCATACTGTTTGACCAGCCTTGAGGTGTGTATGTCTTTGATTAATATTGAAACTCCACCTCCTTTGGCTTTGTAGCCCTCTGTTTGGGGTCTGAAAATATGGTAGGACAAGTAACCTGGTAGGGCTGGGGTGCTCTCCGCATCTTTGAACCAGGTTTCAGTGACTGCACAAATGTCAGCATCTTCTAGGAAGAGGAATGCTTGCAGTGAGTGCAGTTTCATGTTAAGACTCCTGGAGTTTAGCAGCATGACCTTTAAATTTCATTTAGAAGAATTTTTCACATTGGTAATTTTGTCCTCATAACTTTGCCTAAAAAAGCCACTTTACCTAAGGTTTCAGCTTCTGAACTGGTGTCATTTAATTTCAATTCATGTATCATTGTTAGGTGTGGAGTCATTTTTTCTCTAAATATCTTTACTCTGAATATGTAATTTATTCCAAAGGCAGAAAGCACTTATTTAAATGAGAACATAAAACAAGCAAATTAATTTAAATAGTCACTCTGCCCCATCATCTATATCTATCTATATATGCATATATATATATATATATATATATATATATATATATATATATATATATATGTATATATATATATATATATATATATATATATATACACACACATATGTATATATATATATATATATATATATATATATATATATATATATATATACACACACACACACATACACATATATATATATCTATATATGTATATCTATATATGTATACATATATAGATATATGTACACACATATATATATATATATATATATATATATTATTAACTTTGGCTGGCTGGGAAATTCTGAATGGATACATGTAGAAATATCCCTTTTCAGCAGAGGCCTGTGGAGAAAATCACCAGCACTACATATCAGCTAGCAATTGCATAATACGCATTATAACACAAAATAGGCAATACAAAAAGTACCGTAATAGTGACAAGTTACAAAGTTACAACAAAACAGGATAAATGGGCTACTCAACAGTATGATAACCATGTCTGAGTATTTGTAATAAGGAGTGAAAGCATCATTAGGGTATGAGTAACCCATTAATCAAAGATGTAACATTGGAAAGATTAACGGCATCAGTAGGCTGAATGCAATAAACCATACAGTTTGAAGGTATGGCAGGTTTTCAAATAAAACAAACACAGCACTGAATGTTTAAGGAGGTTATTAAGATGAAAATGCAGCCCTTTGTTACTCTCATGCTATATTTCTTTTTTTTTTTTAATTTATTTATTTATTGATTGATTGAATGATTGATTGCTTGCTTTTGTTTTGCAGGAAAGTCCGAATGAGTTACAAACCTCTTTTCAGTGGAGGCCCAGGGAAGAAAGCTCCATAAAATGAAATTGCACATTCTATCAGTTTGAAATTAATACAAGATTAAAAGCAACATAACACAGAAAATGTATTTACAATATGAATAGATGCTTGGAATACAGTTTGCGTGACTGTTTAATGCAACTTATGAGAAACAGAGGACTAAAACAAACAGGAAAGAAGGCAAAGAAAAAATCTAGGGAAGCTCTACAGTGACTAAAGCATGAAAGTGTAACAAGGTCAGCCTATGGTGAGAAGAGAAAATACAGTCGGTATGGTATCTGATACAAATGTATGCATTGATGCTTACAGGAGAGTATGAGATTATGACAGCTTTAGGGGTGAATGATTAGATAGTGTGAGACGAGGAAGGAGAGTAAAGATGGAAACAAAAAAAGGATATTATTTAGGAGGAGAGAATAAGGGTCACATTGAGGCAGTTTAGTTAGAGGTGAGAGTGTAGTATAAAAGGTAGGATGCTGAAAGGTGATATCATTTAGAGATGAGAGATGGGCTTGCATTAGAGTGTCAAATGTTATACTGAAATAGTAGCCTAGCTGAGCATGAGCATATTGGGGAAGCACTTAGGTGTTGCTTTAGGTTGCATTTGAAGTTGTTTGGATTCTCTATCTATTTTAGGATAAGTGGAATTGGGTTCCACTGTTTGACAACGTAATTTGCACAAAGAGACTCCCTGACACTACTGTACAGTTTGCTAGTGATCAGTAGGAATTTGTTGCTGGAGCATAGATTTCTGGGTGGATTTACTGATTTTACAGGCAAGCTTCTCCTTCCCCAGGGGCTATGCTTGTTCTAACATCAGTCTGTATCTGTCTTCAAATCTCCTGAATCTTTTCAATGATTCTACACATCCAGGGCCCCTTAATTTACTGGATCTCAAGAGTTTACTGTAAACAGGATACCATCGATTTTCTTTGCATACCTTACAGCTGACCATCAGCTTCTCAGTGGAGGTCAATTTACTTTTAACCTATTACCCTGAGACTGCAAACATTGCATCTCTCTACAAATTAGAAAGTGGAAGTGGAAGTGGAAATGTGGAAAAGAAAAGCCAGTAAAATTACACAGTCCTGTGCACAACAGAATTTGTTCTTATGCCCTAACTAGGCACAGCTGCTGATATAATGTGTATCATCACAAGCACAAGTTAATTAGCACCGGTAGCTCCTACCCCATGCTGAACCGAAAGTCAGTCTGGTGTGGAACCACAGCACTGCCCCATCACTTAGGAAGTGCTCGGATCCAGGCAGAAACACCACCCTCCCTCCCTCCCAGAGAGTGTAGGCTGACAAATGCCCACTCCTTCCAACTCATACCTGCCTTGCTCCTTCATCACCTGAGCTTCTAAACAAACTCAGGTTGTCTTGGTCTCAACTTAGGGCTCCATCCCTGTCTGCCATTTTTTCTAACTGGACATGCAGCTGTTTGTTCAACTGATCTCTCTCTCTCTCTCTCTCTCTCTCTCTCTCTCATTTTGCATATATATCTTTCCATCAGGTACAATGACTGCTATAATCAGTTTCATTTTTTTTTAGATATGAATATTAAAAACTACAAACTGTTACTTATACAAAGATGTACTTTTTTCTGCTCAGAGTATACAATCACTTATCATTAGATAACAATTCTTCAATGCTCTCTCAATAAGGAAAAGAACACTGCATCAATGGGCCCAGCCAACAACCCAAGATGCCTTCTAAATAGCTTGAAACATGGCCTATTAGGCCCTCTTGAATTGCAGTTTAGCTGAAGCCTCCAAACAAGTTTCATGCCTAATGAATGGAGAACAGCAGCAGTCACCCTTCTGTACAAAGGTGGGCAATCTACAGACCATGGAAACTACACACCCATTAGTCTTAATAGTCTCATATGCAAAGCCATGGAAAGAACAATCATGGAAATGATCAATAATGACATAGGAAATCTCCAAACACACTGGACCCCATCCAATTTGGTTTCATCAAGGCCTGGCTATGTCTATTCAACCTGCTGGACTTCCTTAGAAAGACCAACAAAGTAATGGATGAGGGCAAAATGGTTCAGACTGCCTATCTTTACCTGGCAGAGACATTTGACACAATACTCCACTCAGGCATTCATAGGTTCATTGGTTCATACTAGGCTATCTGCCCTGAGGCATTTATAAGCCTAGCCCGAGTGAGTTTGGCTTTCGCCACCCTTCGATTCGAGTTTACCGAACCCTTACTAAGGGTAGTTTACCGTGCCTCTGTCTAGTATTGACACTGAAGTAATCCTCGGGGTAAACCTACGATCCCCCATCCACTCATCAAGATTCTTCTTGAAGAGAGTCAGTGAGGGGCTCTGTCTAACATGGACTGGGATTCTATTCCAGAGCAAGGGAAGCCTCTGGGTTATGAATCTGTCCCTCCAACATGTTCTGTTTATTTCTGTGCAGAAGTTCAGATCCCTCGAGCGTGTAGCTCTAAGGAATTTGGATTTTCTGAGGTGGAGCAAGTTCATTAATTCTGGGTTGGACATAGCTTTATATGTCAGGCATAGGTCGCCTCCAAGTAGGCGGTGCGCAACTGAGTAGAGTTGGAGTTCTTTTAACTGAGCCACGTATGGCATCTGTTTGAGTCCTTTGACTCTTTTTGTGAGGTACTTTTGGGGTCTTTCTATTTGCTGCAGGTGTCGGTCAAGATACATCCCAAAAGGGGCATTGTATTCTATTAAGGGCCTAATTAGGGCCGCATAAAGGGGCACTATGACCTCCTTCGATCTAGATGTGAATCCTTTCATGATAAGGTGGGCTATGTAGAAAGTTTTTCTAACCACTTTGGCAATGTGGCTGTCAAAGGAGAGGTTACTATCAACTTGGGTCCCCAGATCCCTAATTACTTCCTCCATGCTTAGTGGGTTTCCACAAATGTGATAATTTGTGGGTACTTTGTTTTTGCCAAAGGGTATGACTATACACTTTTTGGCATTAAGCTTTAGACCGTGGCTCTGGCACCAGTTATTCGTCTCTGTGAGACCTTTTTGAAGGATGCTCGTGTAAGCTGGGGAGTCAATTATGGTTCCCAGTTTGCAGTCATCTTGCGAACATGGTTAGCCACAGTCCTCCCATGCTGGCCTGCACCTCGGAGAAGTATATACTGAACAAGAGAGGTCCCAGGACTTAGCCCTGTGGTACACCACTTGTGACCGGTTTTGAGTCAGACATGGCTCCAGCAGTTCTGACTCTGTGGGTTCTGTCTTTGAGCCAGTTTGCAACCCATCTTGTGACATAGGGGTTTATATTTAAGCTGGATAGCTTATCTATGATGCCCGAGTGGGGTATTGTGTCAAATGCCTTTGCGAGGTCCAGATAGGCTGTGTGGACTACCTTCCCTTCATCTATGGCCTTGGTGACTGTTTCAAAGAAGTCGATCAGGTTCAAGAGGCAGGATCTGACCTTGACAAAGCGGAATTGGGTAGGATCTAGTGTCTGTAGGTCCCCAATGTCATTGTTTATGAATTCTTTCCATAGCCTTGCAGACTAGGCAAGTCAGGCTTATGGGGCGGTAGTTTCCAGGGTCCGTCGAGGCACCACCTTTGTGGAGAGGGACCACTGTTGCTGTACACCATTCATTTGGTACATATCCTGTAGTAAGGCTGAGATTGTACAACATTTTTACATGAGGGTTTAGTTCTTCTTGGAGTTCATGTAGTGCGCAACCCGGGACACCGTCTGGTCCCATTGAAGCAGTGTTTTTTGCTTTGGAGAGGGCGGATTTCACCTGAGCATCTGAGATGCTAAGGGGGCTACACTCTGCCGGGATAGATATTTGCTCTTTTGGGGGGGAGTTTGCAATAAACCTGTATGACAGGATGTTGGCAATGTCTATGGGTTCCGTGAAATTTTTGTCATTTAGAATTAACTCTGAGCATATCTGGGAGTTGCACCCCAGGCTCCTAACATAGCTAAAAAAAGCCTTCTGATTTGATTGTCCTTAGTGCCCTTTGCAATTTTTTTCTCAAAGCTTGCCTTGGAGGATTTTATGAGGGATCGTAATTTTTTGCTAGTACTGATCAGAGATGCCTTCCCTTTTAGGGATTTTGCTCTATCATGTAGTAGCTTCCTTCTGTTGTACAGCTTGTTTATGGCTGGGGTCCACCAGATTGGACGCCTGCCTTTGGATGATTGGGTCTTGGTTTTGTTAGGGATAGCATGATCCATGCATTCCTGGAGGTGTCCATAGAATGCGTTTATATAGGATCCAGCTGTTTGGGCCTTAGTTTCCCTTGTCCCGGGGGCCTTGAATGATTCCACCTCTGTTTCAAGAAGTGTGAAGTTCGCTTTTGAGAAGTTTTTTACTGTGGTTTTCTGGGCTGGGGGTGGAGAGGGGTTTTGGATATCTAGTGAGAATAATTTATGGTCTGATCTTACCAATGAGGGGTTTACTTCTGGTATGGAGCACAGAGTCCCCATGTTGGTAATGATCAGGTCGAGTATGTTATCCCCTCTTGTGGGGGTGGTGACTAATTGTTCCATGGTGTTTGAGTTTATAAATTCCAGGAACCTTTGGGCTAGGGTGTTTGGGCTTGAGTAATGCTCCCAGTTTATGATTGGGTAGTTGAAATCATCCAATATGATGGTGTTTGGAGAGATCTTCATGTTCTCCAATGTTTTCAGGAAAACTGAGTGGGATTCCTGATTTTGAGAGGGTGGTCTGTAGCATGCTATAATCTGAAAAGCAGTTTTGCCCACTGTTAGTTGCACATGGATGGTCTTCGATGCTTCGTGCAATGCCACTAACCTGGAGGTGTGGGTATCCTTGATAAAAATGGATACTCCCCCTCCTTTTGTGGTTCGGTCCAAGTTTTGGGGCCAAAATGCATGGTATGAGGTATAACCTGATAGTGCTGGGGTGCTCTCTGGAGCCTTGAACCAGGTGTCTGTCACTGCACATATGTTGATGTTCTCCATACTGAGGAGAGCTTCCAGTGCATGCATCTTGAGGTTTAGACTTCTGACATTTAGCAGCATTACCCTTAGTTTTTTGTTTATTGTGTTGTTTATGGAGGTGGATTTGTCTTTTGAGCCTTGCCTAAAAAAGGCACTATGGGGGTGGCAAGAGCCTTTGCCAATATCCGAAAGCCCAAGGGTGACAGGTGCAAGCCGTCCCTAGTGAAGCAGCATGGCTTGTCGAGCATGTCATCCCAGGCTGACAGACACTGGATCCCCTTTGAATGACACCAACATTTTAGCCAATTGTTAAAATCGATTATTTTGTCTTTGTACTGCGGCATCATTCTAGGTGAGGGTAATATGCTACTAAAGGACAGGGTCATACCGGCCTGGGCTACATGATCAGAGAGCTCCTCTATGTCTCTTTTCATGTAGTCGAGGGAGGTACATCTCAGGTCATTCACACCAGCATGTACTATGACTGAGTCATATTTGTACTTACTTTGGAGTGACCTGAGTGTTTGCGTTATGTGGCGGATCCTAGCGCCCGACAGGCAGCTCACTGTGACCTTCTCTTTGTTCAGCCTGGTGAGTGGGACATCAGTGTGTCTGACTATAGAATCACCTATTACGAGTGTATCAGGTGTGTTGTTCAGCCTTAAGGGCTGTGACTGCTTGGCACACTGACTTTGTGAACTATGTGTTGCACATGATTTGTTCTGTGGTAGCGTTTGCTTGGATGTCTGCTTTGGAGGTCTCTGCTGCTTAGGCAGATTTTTATTTAGAGCCTCCGAGTATGTTTTTGTGTGTTTATGTGTTTGGTTTGCTGATGTTGTAGGACTATGTGAGACTGGATTTGTGCTGTGTGAGGTTACTTTCTCCTCCTGACTGGTTACACCAGTTCTGAGTTGAGAGAGTTCAGCCTCCAGTTTGGCTATATAGTTGCATTAATCACATATATTTGATCATGTTTGGAGGAGGAGAGGGTTGTCCGTGTACATGAGGCAGTTGTAACATTGCCTCAAGATTCCCAGATTCACCAGCTGGACTGGAGGGGAAACCAGTAACTGACCGTTGGACATGCTAGAGTAATATAGGGAACTCTTATTACTGAATTAAAAAGGGTCAATGGGGGATGAGATGACCGTAAAGAGTCTGTGAGGATGTAGTGCTTTTAGTTTATTAGTGCTAAGATTGTACAATTGCTTTTATGTGGAAGTGCTGGGCCTTAGATAGAGTATTGGGTGTTCAATTTGAGAGAATAGAGCAGTTCTAAGGGAAAAAGTGAAGAGCAGACTTTGTGGAGCCAGGAATAGTATAAACCCAATTAATCGCCGTTGCCCGATGCTGTGCTATGCGCACAATCGCGCAAAGCCACGCTTAGGCGGGTTTTTTATGCAGGGAAGCAGATAGGCTGCTCAAGGCTCCCCATTCCCACTGGTGAGTAATGAAACTTCCTTTTGTCCAAGTAAGGAAATGGGCAAAACAGGAACTATCCAAGAGTCCCGAATACAGCAAAGCCTGTATAGGGACTATTCTAGTCAAGGAAAGGTGGGAAACAAGGATTTTTTGTTTTTTCTTTTTTTCTTTTTTTTTTCAGGAAAACAGCCGATAAATCACAGTATACTTTATGCACAGGCTAGCACACTTGAGTGGGCAGCCTCGGCAGTAAAAATACAACTAACGTCTTAGCAAGTGCGGGTAATAGGAACACAAAAAACAAGCTTAGAACAGTTATAACAGCAGTGTAGCTCACTTTTCAGCGAAAAAAGAAGGTCGCACAGGTAGAGACAGAAAAAATATACTTAAATCTGGATAGCAGTCACTCTTTTTGTTTCTCTGCTGCTAGCACCACTCTGCAGGACCATGAGGAGCTGTAGCTGAGTAGGATAAGCAAAAAAAATGTGCTTAGGTGGGCTTTTTATGCAGGGAATTCCAAAGAGCTAGAAATGGCCCAAAATGGCCAATTACTACAGATTCTTGTGCTGAGGTCACTCCTTCAGGGGCAGATAAGCTGCTCAAGGTTCCCCACTCCCACTGGTAAACAATGAAACTTCCTTTTGTCCAAGTAAGGAAATGGGAAACACAGGAACTATCCAAGAGTCCCGAATACAGCAAAAGCTGTATAGGGACTATTCTAGTCAAGGAAAGGCAGGAAACAAGGATTTTTTTTTTCTTTTTTTTTCAGGAAAACAGCAGATAAATCACAGTATACTTTATGCACAGGCTAGCGCACTTGAGTGGGCAGCCTCGACAGTAAAAATTCAACAAACAAACTTCTTAATAAGTGCAGGTAATAAGAACACAAAAACAAGCTTAGAACAGTTATAACAGCAGTGATGACAAACTCAAGATGGTAGATATAAACCTTTACATTACCCACTGGATTGCCAGCTGGATAACAGACAGGACCCAGGAATTTAGAACTGGGGAGTCCACCTCTACAAAGAGTCCCTTATTGAGTGGTTGTAGGACTGCTCCTGTTTGATATTTACTTCTTTTAAGTCAAGACCAATGTCAAGGACCTCTGGCTGACCAAATGTGCAGACAATAGCAAATTAGGAGCAGTAATAGAATCACCCACTGACACTAAGGTTCTCTGGGAAGGGCTGACACAGACAAATAACTTCTGTCAGAGCTATGGACTAAAACTAAATGCCAAGAAATGCATAACAGTATCCTTCAGGAAGTCATCCACCCCTGTTAACTATCATATTGACAACACACCCCAAAAAGTTGACCCAGTAGTCAGGGACTTGGGGACACATATAGACAGTAATCTAGCCTTTGACCATCTTGTGCCTACAGTAGTGAGGAAATCATGCTATGTTGTGCAACTTATAAACAAAGGTGTGGCATCCAGGTTCAAAGAGGTCACTGTATTCAGCATTCATCAGACCTGTCACTGAGTATAATGCCCCCTTTGGTATGTACCTAACCTGGCACATCCAACAACTGGAACATATACAGAAGTTTCTCACTAAAAGAATACAGTGCATAAGTAAAATGTCCTCTGCAGACTGCCTCAAGGCCCTATCCCTGTATTCTGTCTCCTACAAGATGTTGAGGAGTTCTATGCCTAGCAGAGAAGTCATTGTCAGACCCCACTCTGATGAACTTCCTGCATATCCACAAAACAAATAGCATCTAAATTACCCATTCCAATGACTTAATCCTTGTCTGTGATATAAACAAGACCTGTTGGGAGACACAGGTGTGTATGACAGAGACTACCCATTCTCTGGAACAGGCTCCCCATCCATGTGAAGCAGAGTTCCTCTCTAACCTAGTTCAATAGTAAATTGGGAAGTTGGATAGGGAACAGGAAATTCATCCCTGATTTGGCACCTACTGTATGTCTCTTATGGACACAGGCAGTCTGTATATGTTTCATCTCTCAGGCCTCTGCTTGTAAATGTTTCATCTCATGAGCCCCTGCTTACACTTATCAAAGGTATGAGAACTTGGCACAAATTTGGGGTGCATTGCTAGGCAAAAAAGTCCATAGTGGACTTTAGCCTACTACACACCCATGAGCCTATGAACCTATCCAGTGTGTGTGTGTGTGTGTGTGTGTGTGTGTGTGTGTGTGTGTGTGTGTGTGTGTGTGTGTGTGTGTGTGTGTGTGTGTGTATACAGAAAAGGGGAACAGGTTTTGCATAATTAAATCCAGACCCTGTCTTTTCAGAACCCAATGAAGTGCTTCAAACTTAAATAAACCATAAGCCAGTGCAACTCTACAATTCATTTTGAAATGTAGATCCATTTCTAATTCTTGTAGTGGTCATGAACATAATGATATGGGATATGGAGGCAACTGCACGAAGGACCAATTAACATACACAAAATTTCAAAAATATCTCAGCTTATGGTATTATCAGACAATATATAGCATTCATTTTATATAATATACAGAACTAAGACATACTTAAAAGTTGCTATCTGTATGTAGCACATTATTTTCTAGGAAAAGGCAAGTTCTAGTAAAGTACTATGAAGATAGTTCTGGTTATTTTAAATAAAATTTTAACTGTCCGGTTAAGATGATATGAAATTAAATTGGTTCGGTAATTACTTGTTTGCATTTTGTAATTTGGAAATATCAATGCCATATACAAAGCAATAGCTAGTTTTCCCAGGATGGAAAGTTAAAAAATTAACAGCAAGATTTAAAAAATGCATCACAAATTTTGTGAAGAAGTTATTAACTGGGGATGAAATACAAGCCAATGGAAATTGTTAGCTTTCCTTCTAAGTGACCCATAATGTACCTCCACGATGGTCTCTTTCTGTATAATAAATGTTGTTCAACCGATAAGCGCACAGGTCTATATTACACTGTTGAATGGACTAAATAGCGAATGCTATTTAGTCGATCTAATACTGTCAAAATGGCAAAATAGCGCTGTCACGGAACATCAAATTTTTTCCCAGGGAAAAAATTTGGTGGGCAGACTTCGGGACTTTGCCATTTCCTCTACCATGGTGTGATCTCAGAGTTGGCATATTTAAGTAGGGGGGTGTGGGGGTACAGCCTCCCACATGGGGGGGTGGTAGGGGTGAAGCCCCCTCTTAAATTTGTGCTTAAGTTTATTTATTTTTTTACGGAGCAACACATTTTTTCCCTGGGAAAAAATTCACTGTTCTGTTTGTTCGATATTTTGTTGTTTCGATATTATCGGTACGATGAAATAGCGTTCGCTATTTACATCGTACGGTAATATGATATAGACGCTAAGTGCACTATTTACTGTAAAAGATAATTTTTTGATACAAAGCAAACTCAGTGAAAACAAGGGTAATCTGATTTCTATTACATTGGTAAGGAGAAGTAATATATCTTTTCTCATTAACAGTAAAATATCAACAGTTTATTAGTAAATAAAATAGTGTCCACCGCACACTCATTAATTTATTGGAAAGAAAATGAGGAAATATATATATATATATATATATATATATATATATATATTTTTTTTTTTTTTTTTTCCAAGCGGTACTGCGCTGTTCATATAAAAGCCTCAGGATGTAATGTGAGATAATGTGCAACCAATTGTCACACTCTTCTTAAGGGGCTGTTAATTTGAATTATGGTATTCATAACTCTTAGGAAAATGTTATCATTATAATTTAACCAGGCTTATAACCATTTTATTTTGCTTCTCCAATCTCATACTTCATTAACTGCAATAAACTGTGGACAGAAACAGAGATTCACCTAAACACTGGCAGCAAAGACAACTGAAAATTTAATTCAGTTCTTTTTTTTTTATATACCTTAGTTTAGATTATGCACATATTTTTAAGTAGTAAAAGAAAAAACAAACATAATAAATTGCCTTATGCCTAATGTTCGCAATGTTTTGTTTTTTCCTTTTTAGAATGTGCTGCATGATTATTCATGTTTTGCTCTTGTGCAGTCACATAATAATTAGAACCTTAGGGTAAATCAGTCCTTACAATTAAGGCAGGATATTAGTTCTCTCAAAAATAAATATAAGGCATTTTATTCAGGGCAGTAAAACAGACATCTTTGTTTTTCCCCACACAATGTTACTTTTCAGAACTCTACACAGTTCAAACAATTTCATATGAAAGGGTGTAACTTCCCTTTTCTCTGTCAAAAATCCAGTGGTATATTGTTCATGTGTAACTTCTGCCTTACCCCACTCATCTGGTGCTCCAGTACCATGTAATTTGTGGTAATGACACCAGATCTTTAGATTTCTCATTATTTACTTAATGAGCACCAGATAAAAATACTGGACAAAACTAAAGCATCTGGTGCGCCCCTGTAATGCATAGGAAGAAAAGAAAGCAAACAAGTTAGAAATTCTGAAGGCAACTTTCATAGGAACACCCTTTATCAATCAATAAGAAACGTTATCATTCAGTAAGGATCAGGAACAGAGTTTGAGGCTGAAGATAGGGACTATTTTTTTTTCTTTTTACAGCTTTTTTGGTTTCAGAAAAGAGAAGCCTTTTATGTTGCTGGGGGGAGCATAATTTATTTAACATTTGTTTACTGGGAAAGCCTGACTTGGAACAAAGCCAATTTTCAGCAGAGGTCTGGGAAGAAACGTTCCAGATGCATGTCTGTGTAACGTGGAAGGAAACCGGATCACCCGGAGGAAAGCCACACGAACACAGTGAGGACATGAAGACTACCCACAGAAGGCACTCCAGCTGAGAACTGAACCGGAGAACCTCATGATGTGAGGCAAAAATGCAACTGCTGCACCACTGTGCCATCCAAAATAATTAAGGTGTTTGCCTCACAGACTCAAGGTACAGAGTCTGAGTCCCAACTTTGAAAGGAAATTGGCTAGGCTTAAAATGGCCCACAATGGCAACTATTCTAACATGCACTTGTGATCCTATGATCACTGCAGCTGCACTACAGCAATTTCAGTGAATGCCATTTCCTAGACAGAAACTTTGTGAGCTGAGCTGAGCTGAAAGAAAAAGCATTCATTTATGGAATATAAATATGCTACAAGGTTATACAACCTAACTTGAAGTACTGCAACTCAATAACACAACACATGGAGCTGTAGAAGGTAGAAGTTACCTGAAATGAAGAATTCTTGTTCCTTATGATCACATTGTAAGTTAGTTTGTTAGTTACTTAGATAGTCAGTTAGTTTTATTTATTATAAGGATGGATTTTATTTATAGCCTGGGGAAAATAAAATACAGATGAAAAAGCAATTCTTTGAACACATTAAGAGTGATGGAAACATTCTGCTGATGTTTTGAGATGTACAGTAATAGAGATTTTTTTAAGTTAACAGAGGAACAACCATTCAAAAATGCAACTATATATATATATATATATATATATATATATATATATATATATATATATCTTTCTCAAATAATTTATTAGAGGATGCATATGCACTCAACAGCTCACCAAATCACTGCTTTAATAATTTCAGGAATGACAATCAGGAAACTTGTTTTTCAGCACATTATGGCAAATACTTCTTACACTTACTTTGTTGCCCCCCCCCCCCAAGTATGAATCCCTTCCAGTGCTAAACTCACCCATGGTCTTACACTACTTTCCCTCAACATAACAAGAGACAGAACATCCATAGGCACTGTCTACTCTGATCCAAATCTATTTAAAACCTTTGCTTGTGTTATTGCTCCATCACTGTCTGTTCAAAGTGAATACAGAAGTTTCAAAGGAGTTGCATATTACCATAGTTTATAAAATGATTAGAAACATGAAATGATGAATTGCAAAACCATTACCATACATCCAGTTTTACGAAAACTGTTGGGAAAACAAAATCATTGTACTTTCTCATGATCGTCTCGTGATCTTCTTCATTTTATTTATTTATTTGTTTATTATTTATTAACATTTGTTGACAGGGAAAGTCCGACTAGGTTCCACAGAGCCTGTTTTCAGTGGAGGCCCGGGAAGAAATGCTCCAGATAATAATAATCCAGATTCATAGATAATAGCGGTCTGATTCATAACCTTAACACATTCTCACGGGTCACATAACCAAAGCATACTTGCATTTAGTCACCATCATGCTAAATGCCTATGACTTGGGTAGCTATCTTGATGTCTCTGTTTTTTGCTGATCTGAATGGCGCTTCATCTGCTGCACAGCACAGTAAGGAGACTGAGATTCTGTGACAGGAGCTTCATCTGCTGCACAGAACAGTAGGGAGACTGAGATTAACTGATGTACTTAAACTGTGTCTGAAAACCAATAACTTATAAAGTAAATATTAAATCTTCCCTCTTAGACCCAGTCTCCTATATCAGTGGCACCACTCAAGTCTTCATTTCTGGTCTATATTACATCATCGAACACTTAAAAAAGCGAACAATGATTAATCAACCCCATGTAAGCGAAAGCTTACAATGTCGAAACCTCAGAACAGCAATTTTTTTCAAAGGGGAACAAAATCGCTGTTCCATAAAAAAAAAAAAACTTTAAAACATTACATAAAGTGGGGGGCTTCACCTCCCTCATCCCCCATACTTAAATATACCAACTCCAAGATCACACTACAGCGCGGAAAATGGCAAAGTAATGGAAGCAGCCAATCGAATTCTTTCCCAGGGAAAGAATTTGCTTAAAAGCCACTTTGCTATTTTGCCTTTTCATTCTTTTACGTTCTATCAAGATGCATTCGACAGAATGCGTCTTCAATCACATAATAGGAACCTTTCATTTCTGCTCCATTTTTGTTTTTTTATCTTTTCAAATTACAACTCCACACTCATCCTTGATCTGTGCGGTTGATTTGTACATTTACGGAAATGTACCTGCACTGTTCAACTACATCATCTAAGCACACTAATATTTATGCATTCTAGTATTTATTTATTTATTTATTCTCTTTCTTGGTAACAATGTAAATAATTTTAGAATACAAATAATATATATTTAGAACATTTAGTTTGTAAACATTTTGTCCTGCAGTTTTTCATTTATTTTAATTAATTATGGCACATAGACTGAGCAAAAATGACCTGGAGCCTGTGATTTCAAAGTCTGTAAAAATGGAATCACAGCTAAGAAATAGTTTAGTTCTTATTTATTTTTTATTAACACTTGTTTGCAGGGAAATTCCAACTGGGACAGAGCCCATTTGCAATGGAGGCCCGGAGAGTTCTTGAACAATTTTTAAACCAAATTATTCAGAAGTAGGCAAGTCACAGTAATAGGATTTAATTCCTCCTTGGCAGTCCACAATAAAAAAAAAAACTCAAGTGAAACATTTTTGAATATTATTATACTTTCTTTGTTAATAGGTATAAGCAATATTATCAAAAGGAATAAATGTGCAGTACGTAATAAATTAAGATGGCACGACTGTGTACTGGCATCCTCAGCTTCTCACAAAAATGGGAAAAGGAGTAGCTATGCTTTTTAAAAACTAAGCTGAAAGACCTAGAACAATTGGCATTTTAGTCTCAAGTATACAGCCTTTATCAGGATTTCTACTAAAGTGTGAGAGTCAGTAATACAAAAAGAAACTGTTATCCTGTCAGTAAATGTACAACACCTGTTCTTACAACACTATATACCTAACAGGGGAAATAATTCAAAAACTGAGACCAAAAAATAAAAATAAATACATACAATGATAAATGAATGAATGACTAAATAAACATATAAACAAGTAAATCAGGAATACCAAAAAGATTATGACAAACACAGAATTTGGACCCACACAGCCTGGACAAACTAGTAAGGGATACTGAAGAAGGACCTCTGTTCTTCACATTGAGGTCACCAGAGTGATAATGATGTACACTACATGTATGCTTGGAGTTCCACTCATAGATCCATTAGGCTTGCAGTCCAGTGGGCCATTCAGGTGTCTAGCCCAAATTCGCAGCTGTCCCCGAGCACTGACTGGTAAAGTCACTTGCTAAAGGTCACACATAAGGCATATGAGAGCCGAGGGAATCCAACTCCATACCCCTGAAAATACAGGTAAAAGTCTTAACCCTATGTGCCAACTGCCAGGGGAGGGTAAAATGGCTTAGCAAAGTGCTTGTCTTTTGCCAGTGTGGGACTCCAGAAAAGATACCTCTTCAGCTTTAGCAAAGGCAGTATATTAGATACACTGTCTCCTCATACTAGACACAAAAATGTTTTTTTCTTTTCTTATTAGTACTAAGACAAACTGCATTGTGTAATCATTAACAAAACATAAAATACATTTTGGAAAGCTTAGGCTAAAAACTATTAAGGTATAACATTCTACTTGGCACATTATGATCCAGTCAAGTAAATACTCAGCAAAACATTGTAAAATGTCATTACATAAAAAATCAGAAAGTAGGAAATAAAAACAATGCCTTTAATCCATTTACTCTATTACACAAACAAGCCTACACTATTATACCAGTATGGAAAAATACATTAGCAGAATAAAATACAATATCTCTGTTGAAATGGGGTTTTGCACTTTGCCCAGACAATATTTTCACTTTCCAGTCAGCTCAGCTGCACAATACCAAAATACTTTGTATCCATATATGTAGTACGCAGACTTACATTAGACTATGATAGGCAAAAATGCTGCAGTGCTGAAAATTAAATTAAGATACATCAGTTAAATGCATCTCTAGTGTGTTTACCTGTCCATATCCAGTAGCACCCCTAAAGTTGATCTAGTTTGAGGTTTGGTACTGTACCTAGGTTTAACTCTTTAATCCAGCAAAAGACATCCCACCCACCATTGTCTTACTTATCCTAGTGATTCAAAAATGCAAACCTGTGAAAATTTAAGTCCGTCTTGTGAACTGCTATCCTATGATTATATAAGAATGTTTATGCTGTGCAAAGCTATAAAAGAGCACTCTGATGATTTAATACAAAAAAATCAAGAAAAATAGCAATATTTCAAATACATATCATATTGGTTTTAAGAATTCTGATTCGTTTTATCATTATACCTTTATTTGCTGCAAAGAACCATCTTTTAGGTGAACTTGAAAACTGTCCTCATTTTTCATGACAAGTAACCACAAAAACAACTTGCCAGACATTAGGTGTGAAAGCTGCAAACTGTTGGGTGTACATTACAATTGATAAGCACTGACTAGTTAGCGAAAAATGTCAACATTTTAGAGCAAAGCCCTTATCACTTCTACCTATCACCTCATAAATACAGAAGTTATCTTTCAAAAAACTTGCATAATGCATGTTTTTCTGTGAAAAGTAACCATTACTTGAATTTGCATGTACAGCTTTTATTTGACAATTTTTATTTTTACAAATAAAAATAATATATTATCTTTTTCATGCTGTGTAACAAGTTAGTGTTTAATGTAACAGAATCATATAACAACACAAATCTTTAGCAAAAAAAATGTTGCAGCTCAGAGTTTGTGTGTGTTTATGTGCATGCATGCATACATACAAGTGCATGTGTGCACAAGCATGGTGCATTCTTCATTTGTATAGTATTATGACAGTACTGCCTATTTCAAATTTTGCAGTAACATATGCAAAGGATTATATAGATAGAAATAAACAGAAATAAAAAAAGAAAAACAGAGTCATCATCTTATATATTATAAATTGATGTCGACATTTATCATTAGAATGTGCTTTAAAAGATTAAGCTTTATTTTCAATATCCTGAAAGTACCAGTACCAAAAAACACATTAATAATGATAAAAGAAATGTCTACCATAAACCCCAAACTACACAATCCAGAAACCTCAAAAAGTTTTGGAACATGATCAGCCAAATACTCCTTCCAGGAAATCCCTCAACACCCAACCTCTGCCCCAACAACACACCCCTCAAAACTGTATCCATCTTCAATTCATACTTCACTGACACCATAAGCAAATTTATGCAGACTTCTAACCCACCCTATCTCTCACCACCCACAACTCCCCATCTTGAAAACTCCCCCTTCACTCTAAGGCCACTCCCACAAGCTACCTTAAAAAAACTCCTCCTTACACTCAAACCCTGCTCCCCATCAGCAGACAACCTGCCATCTCTCTTCCAAAAAGTTGCTGCTACATCAGTAGCATACCCTATCTCCATCCTCATTAACCATTCTAACACCAAATCAACTGTTCCTACTCTATGGAAAAAATTCTATACAATACCCATACAAAAAGGCAGAAATTCCACAGAACTTTCAAACTTTGACCTATTGCTATACTTTCTCCCCTCTCCAAAATGCTTGAATACTGTGTTCACAAAAAAAGCTTCTGTCCACACCACAGCACCTCTATTGCTCTAATTTCCTTTACCAATACCATTTCCCTAGCCAGAGATAAAAATTAACTCATCTCCTACCTCTTCTTAGATCTGTCCAAAGCCTATGACACTGTCTCCCACCTTATCATCCTCCTCTCAAAACTATCTTAACTCAACCTTTTCACAGCAACTATATCCTGGTTTAACAGCTACCTTTCTGATCAGCAGCAATCTGTCAAATGGCTGTCTGCTCTCTCACCCTTTCTCCCCATCAAAACAGGTGTCCCACAAGGCTCCATTCTTGGATCCCTCCTTTTTAACATCTTCACCAATGAACTACACAAATCCTGTGTCCAGGCATCTCTCATACAGTATGCTGATTATAATACTATTATATCCATAGTCGACAAACCAACAGAACTGCTCACTCTCACACAAACATAATTCAGCCTCACAGAAACTTGGCTTACTAACAACCAACTCATACTTAACCCCCAAAAAACAAAATTCATTCTCTTCATCCCAAAACCCCTTTACCAGCTAAAATTCTCATTTAACATCTCTTCACTTAACAACACCATAATCAGTCCTGAAACCCATACAAAGGTCCTTGGAGTAATCTTAGATGACCAACCGAAATTTGTCCTTCACATTCATCAATGGATTAAGAAAACCCACCAAAAGCTGGGTGTCCTATACAGAAACAAAAGAGTCCTCAACCCTGACTCCAGAATCACACTAGCTAATTCTTACCTTCTTCCCAATCTTTTCTACAGGTCACAAATCTTTACTGCCTTTCAGTCTTCTCTCCTCTCCAAACTCAAAGCTACATATAACAAAGTTGCTAGATCTGCTGCTAATTTCCCATCCAAATCTCACCACTGTCATGCCCTAAGGTCACTCAACTGGCTTGAGTTTCCAAAACAACTCACATTTGCCCAGTTATTCATCATCCACTCCATCATCAATAAACCCTCATCTTGTCCTAGCATCTCCTCACTAGTCTCACTTTATAACCTTTCCCAACCACTTCAGAGCTCTGATCAAAGTCTGATGCATATTCACAACCAGAAAAATCTGCAGAACTGAATCTATACAGTTACTCACCCCATCATTCAATGGAACAAGCTTCCCATGGGTTCCCTATTAAAACTGCAGAGGTCCACTTACGTGAATACGGAAATGACATGTATTCAGTGAATTGCAAAAACACCAATCGTCCTGAAGCACAAAATCTGAAATGTCGAATCGTCATAGCTGGCCCTTCTGCGGTATAGCTCCATAAGGTAAGTGTGCAATAGTTACGGACCTTAGGCTTAGGGTGGGGGTTAAGGTAAGTGCATACATAGTAATATATTCAATCTTTACGTTAGGGTAAGAAGTAGGGTTTTGATTAGTGTATGTATGCGGTTTATTTATTTTGTTTGGGTAGGTAGTATGTAGCGGGCAGTGGGGTTGGCCAACTATGACAATTCGAGATTTTGAATTTCGCGGTTTAGGGTGTTCAGTGTATTCGAGGTTTGCGCAATATGTACTCGCTGAAAAGGACTTTTGTGGTTATGATATAGACCCCTTCCCATGACCCTGATAAGCATACCCCAGATCTAAACATTTAAGAAATCACTCAAACAATACCTAAACCACATCTGGACATGTCCCTGTAGCCACCCACCCTGAATCCAGTCCTAACATGTCTACTACTCCTCTCCTTTATTCCTCTTCTGCTTCCTAGTACCCATTTCCTCCCTTTTACTCTATGCTATCTTTCTCCAACCTACCTACTTTGTCAACAAGACAGTTTTTGGACTCTTTCCAGGGTATATCACTTATCAGTTCTGGACTTTCGCTGTACAATCTCTGAACCTAACATCACTTATCAGTTCTGGACTTCTGCTGTACTATCTCTGAACCTAAAATCACTTATCAGTTCTGGACTTCTGTTGTACTAACTCGGAACCTACTCCTACTAACTACCCCTCCTGTAGACCACAGTTACTAACTGGCTGATATACTTAGTTGTCCACTGTCTACTACTCTGCATGTGTGTGCCACAACTATCTGCTTAACTATAATTGTATATACATCTCTCTTGCCTTCTTTATTGTTAATTTATATGTAGTTAATCTCATTTAGTATACATTTACTGTAACATGTAATCTTATATAATTGTACTGTGGAGCTTTCCTTCCCAGGCCTCTGCTGAAAAAGGGCTTTGGCCCAGTCAGACTACCCCGGTCAACAAATGTCACATAAAATAAATAAATAAAATTTGCAAGTAAATGAAAGTATCCCAGTTGTACTAATGTGCATTGCTCTGGTAATACAATAGTCTGACAGTCGGGAAATATCTGTGCACATAACCACCCCTGTATAACAAATCACTTTCTCCATGTGAGATGCAAGAGGAATGCTGATACATGCTGATTCCATGCACAAAATACATGTGCAATCCAGGTGCACATAGCCCTGCATTAATGTAACCTTATCCATACTTACAGATTATAAACCAATCTAAAGTATCTTAAAAATTATATTTACTCATATTTCAGACATGACAAACAAGCAGGTAGGAAATGTACCTCTTAATAAACATACAAACAATAAATACTTAAAAGTTTTTTGCAACATTTTATTAGAAATACGAACCTCAAGATCCAAGAATATTATTTTATATAATTATTTACTCTTTAATTGCCTGTCTTACTTTTCACAAAATGCAGTTATTGTTCATATAAACTCAGGTCTGTGTTCGTAAATGTAAATTGCTCACTTGCATATACTGTTCCACTAGTCTTTTTTAATTAAATTTTACATACTACGTTTGTCAAAGTTTAATTTGGTAGCACAACGAAATGTGAGAGTACAGTACTACAATGATACGTTATCTTGAAATAATAAGGACGGTACACTGAACAGAAATTACGATCTGCATGACTGCCTCCATGGCTTTAGTGTTTCTGTTTCATTAGGATACAGGGTAGTAATAGTCTGAATGGGAAAAATCTTGACAGAACCCCCATTGCTACTAGATGATAGTGTAATAACTCCAGGATATCAAAAATACGAATACAAAGAAATATCATCAGTAAAGCTAGAACATAAGGAAAAGAACAAACACACTAGCTCATTTTTCACATATGTCTATAGAGACTGTTTTTTCAGTTCTCCGTTTCTTGCAGTACATGACATTGAGGTGCAGAAACAAGTATTATGGTTCATTTTCATAACAAACAGGATACGAAGAAGTATGCTTCTTATCTGAAAGGGAATGTGCTAACATGATAAAAAAACTAATTTTCAGTCTAAAAGCTAAGTATAAAGGCTAGCCACAACAGCTAAGCAATGTAGTGTAACATTTTTGTGCACTTTTTTGTACTGTTGTTGCACAGCTACTTGTGGTTTTACGTATCATTGACAAAATGCCTTAATTTATTTCTTTTGTTTTGTAGGTTTGTGTATTGGGAACACACTTATATGCATTCAGACATAATCCAGGATAATAAATAAATTGAATAACACTCCACTTGGGAGAAAAAAAAACATGTCACCATAAGTTGCAGAGATCACAGCAGGTCTTTACATATATTGTTTTAATGCTGGTTCATGTATTATCACTTAGAATTAGCAGGCAGAGAACAACACACCTCAGTGGAGGCTGTAAGCTATTAGATATAGCTTTGCAGGTAGAAGGTTGCAAACCTGCAGTAGGCATTGAGTACTGTCATTATAAGCAGTACTGATCAGGCTATAAAATGCCACTCTCTTATATCACAGCTGCAGTAATAAAGGGCATGATCCAGGAACACCTCATTGTAGCAGGTGGTTTTGTATCAAGAAGCATTTAACATTAATGCAAGGTATGTGGAAAGAGCTATACATGTTTTAATGCAATAAATTTAGTTGGTCTTACCTCATTTTACAGTACTAGCTCTGGAACTAAATAGGGCTAGTCCCTCTCTTCTTCTATGAAGGGAACATTCAGGGGAGGCTTTGGGTAGGTGTTAGGTTACTCAGTATCTCCAAGTTGCATGCTGTATAAGGTGGTTGTACCAGGAAATGACATCAGGTCATTTCCCAAAGCAGTTGTTTCAGTTAGGACCCAGTTATGGATCAGTGAAAGGAGAATCCTGGACACAGCTACATGCATCAGAGAAATGATATCTCTCACCTTGCCAATGAATGCCTGAGGAATCAACAGGATGAGGTAGAGAATTTCACTGATCTACCCTAATCATCTTGGGATCACCACAACTTTCACAGGTCAAGGTGTTTAGAAAATGGATGGACAGGTGAGTGAATAAGAAAAGTTTCAGAGAATAGGAGCTAAGGTAAGTGATACAGCACTTCTTGAAAAGGATGTGGGGAAACAACAAGACCTCAGACAGAACATTTACAGTACAGTGATGTATACATAGACAGGCCAACAGGTCTTACAGTAATCTGGGAATGGCAGACAGTGCAGAAACCCCATGTAAGGTGAATGTGAAAGCGGACTAAGCAGATCAGAATACAACAGTTCAGGATGCATTATATTATCAGCAAGAAGCATGTCTGGGTATTCATGAATTAAAAAGCAAAGCTCTACTGGGAACTTCCAGCCAGCTGCCAAGGGTAATCAGGCTTGGAATCCTGACAGAAGTTGGCGAGAGTGGCTGTAGCACTACAGCCATTGTACTCTGCATGAAAAAAGGATACAAAGCATTCAAAAGTACTTGCATCCTGTTACAATTCCAATGTGAAATCCTGCAAGTACTGGATAGCACTGTAACATCAGCTATGTATGCAAATACACATTCTCTTTCTGTAAGACATTGCCATGAATACAATCTTGCTATCATCATTTTAAGAGTAAACAGCAACCTATGTTACTGAAAGAAGAAAATTACACAAATGATCAGACTTTATTGAGCAGTACATACGAAACCCATACAATATACTCCCACAGCTATTTAAACTAGCTCTATTATATTCTTGAAACGTAGGCTCTTATAGCAACTTAAAAATCACTGGACCATTTATTTCTTCCGTATTGACAGAAGTTGGCGAGAGTGGCTGTAGCACTACAGCCATTGTACTCTGCATGAAAAAAGGATACAAAGCATTCAAAAGTACTTGCATCCTGTTACAATTCCAATGTGAAATCCTGCAAGTACTGGATAGCACTGTAACATCAGCTATGTATGCAAATACACATTCTCTTTCTGTAAGACATTGCCATGAATACAATCTTGCTATCATCATTTTAAGAGTAAACAGCAACCTATGTTACTGAAAGAAGAAAATTACACAAATGATCAGACTTTATTGAGCAGTACATACGATACCCATACAATATACTCCCACAGCTATTTAAACTAGCTCTATTATATTCTTGAAACGTAGGCTCTTATAGCAACTTAAAAATCACTGGACCATTTATTTCTTCCGTATTGTTTCCTCAGTTATACTCATAAGGAAATATGGCACTAAGAAACTGTTTAATCAAAAATTGTATTAATATTTTATTTTTGTGAAATAAATTATAAAGACAGTTCTAATAACAACCCACTTCTGTGACAACCATGTAATGCAGTACTCAAACTATTTTCCACTTTTGTTTATTATGGGCATACATACTCATACACCCTTGTCATCCTTAGACCATTTCATTTTTAGTATTAGATCTCTCCCTCATTCTACTTACAGTTGTCCATTGCAGAAGAAAATAAGGTTTTTCATTTTTTTCCCCTCACAGGTTATGTAAAGAATGCAGATCCATTTATGTTACACAATTTTCTATGTCCACCAAAACTAACGAAACTACAACAGGAAACTGAATAAATGTGACTTGTAATGGGGTTTAATGTGAATGCTAACATCTTCATTATCAATAGGCCCAAAATGCCTTACACTGAACATAGCCTCAGTTTTCAATTTTTGAAAACTCTCAAGTTTTGGTATATTCTGCAAAAACATGATATCACTACTTACCTACGTACACATAAGCGCATCTGTGTAATAAATGATTTACATTATTCACAATGACACTTAACATCTTTATTTGCTCCCTCGCTTCCCCATTCCTTTTAGTTTTATTGAAGTATAATACTGTGCCTTCTGTGGAAGGTTGGGCGCCGGGCTGGCAACTCGATACTGTAAAACTCCACTGCCAATCATGAGCGGACAGGTGATCTGCTGTGGTGACCCCTAACCGGGAAAAGCCGAAAGAAGAAGAAGAAATATTCAGGATCAGGCTCCATCACCCTGTTTTGTCTTGTTTCTTCCTGTAGCTCAAAACAAATCTACTGAACTTTTCAGTTTCAACAACAGCTTCTATGTACTTTTTCCTCCTGGCACTGCAAACCTGCAGATTAGCAGAAAAGCGTACCAAAATTTTTTTTTTCAATAATAAATCTTTATTATTTTTAACTTCATCATACACATTTAAACAGAAAAGAGAAAAAACAGAAATAATTTCTGCACACTATTTAACAAACATTAAAATACAATATACAATATTTACATAAATGCTTTCACCATTTGAGTAAGATATCCACACAATTACCATCTAAATATATTTCCATACAATTTTAAAGGTTATTCTAAAAGTATTACTTTCTGGTTTAAAATAAAATAATAGTGGGATATCCTGATTTCAGTAGCTTAGACTAATATAATGTTAAAAATTTGTTCCCAGATCTTTAGGTTATTTGGACGTTTACTTTGGTTACTGATAACATGTTTATGAGCTAATATATGTCTTATCACTAAGATCCTGAAGTTCTCCCAAGACGTTTGCATTGGGTTCAACCAATTTGTAGCTATATAGAGCTTCATCAATAAGAAAATATTTATGAGTACAATCACCTGGGATCTAGGTATATTGTTTGGAGGAATGTGTAATATTGTAAACTCCCAAGATAACGTTGAATTCTGATATCCGATTTTTTGCAATTATAGTCTTAGGGAATTCCAAAGTTTATATATACATTTGCAGCTCCAAAACATATGCAGGAGGTCTGCCACTTCGTCTTTACAATATGGACATTTGGGAGAATTCTTAGAGTTAAATTTATACAAGCTAAGGCGTGTATAGTATGCATTATTATATATCATAAGTTGAGTAAAAGTTAACTTATGAAGGGAAATTGATTCTTTTGTTAATTTAATTGCATTTATGAATTTACTATCTTCAACCAAAGGTAGTTTTTCTTTCCAATATTTTGATATGAGAAGGTCATTATGAAATTTGATATCTTTTATCAATTTATAGGTAGACGTTATATATTTGGTCATTTGTAATAAAGCTTGCCATAGCAAGGAGCATTTCATTAATACCTCTTGATCCACCAATAAGTCTGTAAAGTAACCACTAGCTAGTTCTTTAATCTGTCTCAATACAACTAAATATGCTTTAGGAAGATCCATTTCTTGCCTTAGATTATGTGCAGAATAGTTCAGATATGGGTATATGTCTTGTAAAGTTAAGTTTATTATTAGTGGGAAATTTTTTAAGTTTATAAGTTGATTATTAATTCTTAGGTTAGGATTTTTATGGAAAGGTTGCAGGAGCATCATATATTGAAAAAATTTAACAATTTAAAAAGATTTTGCAATAATAGTATATACATTTTAACGTGGTCCATTAGGGCATATGTTTTAATAGTTTCTTTATTTAAAAACGGTAAAGCTTTAGGATTTATGTTCAAATGCTCCACATGTTTATAACCCAGTTTTACCCAATTTGGGGACCAAGTAGTACTTTGTATATCATAGTTAGCAATTCTTAGAAGTCTACTAGCATTAATAATTGAATAGTATGTTCCAAACTCAGGTAAATCCAAACCACCTTTAGCTTTCGGGGTTACCAATTTATCATAGGATATCCTAGTTTTCGTTGGGTCCCATATAAATTTTGCAAGTTCAATGTGTATGTGTTTGAAAAATGTATTAGTAATTAACACTTGTACGGACCTAAAGATATATAACATTCTGGGCAATACATTCATTTTAATAATTGATACCTTTGCTAATGTAGGCAATTTCAGGTTATTCCATCTCCTTAGGTCTAACGAAATTTGATCCCATTTCAGTTTAACATTATTGAGATAGAAATCCTTGTTGTCTGTGGAAAAGGTAATACCAAGATATTTAATCTTCTCTTCAGATTTTATTTGCCCAATCAGGGGTAAAAGTGAGAAGGGTTTCGGAGTTTTCAATGGAAATACATTTGTTTTCTTTAGATTTATTTTATAATTTGATATTAATTGAAATTCTTCGATCGCCGATAGTAATCTCTTGGTATCAGAAACAGGTGTTGTACAATAGATAATTAGGTCATCAGCAAAAGCTGCGATAGAAATCTTGGTACAGTAAATCACTGGGGCATTGTGGTATATATTCTGTTTAATATGAAGAAATAAAGGTTCTAAATATATATTAAATAATATAGGGGATAAAGGACAACCTTGACAGGTACCATTCTTGATTTGAATTCTATTAGAAAACATTTTATTTATAAATAAGGTTGTATAAGGGTTCTCATATAATGTTTGTAATATTAGGATAAATTCTTGAGGTATTTTAAAATAAGGTAAAATATTAAATAAGAATTGTATATTAACTCTGTCAAATGCCTTTTGTGCATCTATAATAAGGGCATACATATTTAAATTCTTTTGATTAGCATAAGAGATTAAGTGTGAAGTGTTAAGGTATTATCACTAGTTTGCCTAGAGGTTAAAAACCCCATTTGCTCATTTAATTTAATTTGTTATTTTCTTCAATCTAGTAGCTAAAACGGAAGTCAAGATTTTTGTATCAACATTTAAGAGTGATATAGGTCTATAATTGTCTGGGTTTTGAAGATCTGAATTTTCTTTAGGTATAAGGATTGTTTTGGATGCGTTGAAATGTAATACATTGATTTTATTATTAATAATATAATTAAAGGTATGTGCTAAAATTTTAACAAGCGTATTACCGAAAGTTTTATAAAATTCCGCCGTAAGTCCATCAGGGCCCGCGGCTTTATGTGGTTTCAAAGTTTTGATTGTTGATGTTATTTCCTCCATAGAAATTGGCTGTATTAAATCTCTCTGTAGCTTCTCATCAATTTTTGGGAAATTAATCTTTTGTAGGAGCTCAGTATAATTTCTACTTGTAGGTGATTCAGTTTGCTCCCCATAGATTTTAGTATATAATGATTCAAAAATGTTAATAATATCCTTAGATTTCGTATACATTTTATTTTCATAGTACAATTCCATAATTAGTTAGGGTGATTTAGATGGATTAATAATTCTTGCTAACGCCCTTGATGGAGTTTGTATGTGATTTGCATAGGTTGCCAATATCTTAGTTTCATAAAATGATAATTTACTTTTCTGAATCGAAAATAGATCTTTCTGACATTTTAAGAATTCTATTTCGGTTTGTGCATTATGATTCCGTATTCGTTCTTGATCTAGTAGTTTAATCTTAAATTCCAAGGTTTGTTTTTCCCTAATTTGACTTTTCTTATAATAGGAGGCTTTTTGAAGGAAAATACTTCTTATTTGTGCTTTAGCAGTCACCCATTCAATATCAGGTGTGTGTTGATGATCACCTATCTTACCTAACACAGACTTGAGAATATCTTGTATTTCCTGAGTAATTTCTCTTTTGTTTAATAGATTTGGATTTAATGACCAATTATAACCTCTCTGTGATAGACTATGCCCAGAATTGTTAGTAAATCTTAATGTAATTTTTGAGTGGTCTGATAAGTACCGAGCATGTATAACTATTTGTGGGTCAAGATTAATCAGTGTTTCAGAGATTAGAAAAAAGTCAATTCTAGACCACATTTTATGACAACTTGAAAAAAATGTAAAATTCTTCGAATTAGTGGTCTTATTAGAATAATTGAAGGGGTCATATATGTTGTAATCATGTTTAAGTTCCTTTAAAGTTAACACCACTTGACTATTAAATGTTCTATGTTTACTAGATTTATCCAAATCCAGGTTTTGATACACATTCCAATACCCCCCTATGATTATATAATGATTATTATATTGGTTTAATATAGGATAGAGTGTGGCAAAGAACAAATGTTGATTATTGCAGGGTGCATATATATTGAGAAGAATAATGGGTTTATCATACAGTGTTGTCGAGAGGATCACATAGCACCATCTTCCTTCTTTGTCCATTTTAAATTCTAAAATTTTGTCTTGATATTGTTTCTTAATAATTATTGCCACCCTCGCACTATTGGTCTTCCCTTCAGAGGCTATGATTTTTCTTATCCATTTTTTTCTTTTTATTTCTATCCATTGATCATTTGACATATGTGTTTCCTGGAGTAATATGAAAGACGCCTTAGCTTGTAGAAATATATGAAGACATAATTTTCTCTTTTTCAAATTTTGAATTCCCTTAATATTCCATGAATCTATGTCCCACATTCCCAAAGTTTAATTTTATGAGAAGCTATTAAATATCTGGGAAGATATTTTCTAGTTAGTTGAGTTTTTAGTGAATACAACTTGTGAAAGCATTGTGAAATTCCCATCCTCTCCTAGTGCCTATCCACTAAACCTCTGGACCAGGAACTTAATAGGTCCCTCACACCGTTTAAACTTAACTTAATTAATATCCTAAGGAAGTATATACCATCAACGTTAATATATAAAAAATGAATAAACTACTGGACCTAAATAAAGTATTACTAAATCTACAAAGCCTAAACTACTCATTCCCTAACAAACACTACTTAACCACTACATCCCTAATGTTTATTTAAGTTACAATGATTCAAACAGAAAAAACACAATTAAAAGAGATCTGTAGTTTGTCATTTTCACACATAACATTTCACAGTATTTACTAGAGTACTATTTAAGTTATTATTGAATTACAAAGTCACTTATTACTATAGGAATTATGCTCTTATAAAATGTAGCTATATAACGTAATCTTCCTTTGTACTTCAACTACTCATTATATTATAAGCACTATAAAAGTGGATCCCCTTGTAAATGATTTTCAGACCTTATTTTCAGTATGTTAGATATTCAGATAGTTAATTATCCAATGACTAAGGCAAGATACAAATCTCTGTCCGCCTTAGTTATAACTCAACTGAAGAGATATTTGACAGGTTTTAAATAATAGGTATTTAAAGTATTCCACATTAACCCAATATTAAACAAAGGCTCCCAAAACAGAACATTAGATCCAACATATCCATCTGATGTCCTATGTGGTCACACATTAACATCAAAACTGCAACAGTAATTGAATAGGAAAAAAAAAAAACCCTTCTTGTCATTACTGCATACATTAATTTATTATATAACATTTAAGTATTAAATGCAGACATTGAGCGGTATCATTAATAAGTTATTCTAAGCTATGGTATATCAGAAGAGTTCCAGTAACACATCTTTTAAACTTATAATAAAGTCATGCATGCATTCATTATACTAATGTATTTAGTAGATAATTTGTCTAGGAAAAAAATAAATAAATAAAATCTTTAACTATAGTTATATAGGAGTAAATTGTTGTGACTATCTGTATAGAAATTAAAACATTCTCCTTGAACACTTCCCTATCAGTTAATATGATAGTCATTTGTTTTTAAATCCAATTATTTAAGTCCAGATTCTAGCATGGCATCAAAGCACAATTTAGTTAACCTCTCAGGTTTATATAAAATGATTATGTATGTTTATGTTTCTCTAATAAGTAAATACAATATTCCTGACATTTTCTACATTTACTTGATGTTATTAATGTCCTTGCAGGTCTTCCTACTGGTTTAGAAGACTATTCGCCGGTTATAGGCTTCGCGAAGGGGGACTGGTTTCGCGAACGAACTTCCGGATGTGCCACAATGAAATTCGACCCCAGGAAGTAAAAAAAAAAAGAAAAGTCACTTCGATTGTCCTTGAGTTCAAAATGGACGCATCATGGGCTATAAATTTTTGGAAGGGCTTCTACGAACCACGAAGCCCACATTTAGATCGCTGTTAAGATAAAAAATGGCCTAACACACACAGGACACCAGATAATGGAAATCTCAGACCAGGGATATCCGACCTCATACGATGTGCTGATCACAACGGAAATTAAGACAAGCCCTCAGAAGCAGGTAAAGTTTTAAAAAGTTTCATATAGGTAGATCTAGCTTCTTTTTTGTTTGTAACCACATATTTCGTTCCCTCAACATGAAATGAGAGTGAATTAGGATATTTCATCTGAAATTTGATCTGTTTATCAATTAGAAACTTACAATAGGGAGAAAGTGCTTGCCTGGCTTGTCTGATTTGTATGGGCAAATCTTGAGCCAGAGAAATGCTGTTATTATTCCAGATCACCAACCCACCATTTTTCTTAGCAGTTAATATTATTTTGTTCACATCTTGAAAATTTTGAATTTTTGCATAAACTGGTCTTGGTACATTGGAAGCATATGTTTCTCTCATGGCTCTATGGGCTCTTTCTATTGTTATTTGTTTTGCAGCTTCAGCATCACCAAGCAGATTTGTAAGAATTTGTGTAATAGCTGGAATGAGTTCATTGTATTGTATATTTTCTGGTATTCCTCTAATGATAATATTGTTTCTTCTGGATCTTGCCTCCAAGTCAATTATTTTAGCTTGCATAGATTGGATATCTGTTTCATGTGAGTCTGTTTTCTTGGTTAGCAAAGCTATTTTATCTTCATTTTCTGAGATTTTAGCTTCAAATTTGTCCATTCTTTCTAGTATTTGACTGCATGATGCTCCAAAGGTTTGGACTTGGCTAGTCAGTTTATTTATAGCTTCTTGTATAGGAAATAATGCAGTTTTAATGTCTTCCATGTTTGCCAGTTGTTCAGGTTTAGTTTTATTTCCAGTCTTTAAGGATTCTTGTTGTTTTACAACCCTTTGTCTTTTCGAAGTTAATTCTTTCTCAGGGGATGACAATTCAGAAAGTTTAGTTTTAGTAGTTGTTATATCCATATTTTTGTCTTCTTTCGACATATTGCAGCAGTGTAAGATTGTGTTCTTTCAGTATAACTGTACAAGACTTTCTGAGCATACAATTCCTTTGTTTGTGAGTCACTTCAGTTTCGGCTAATCAGCTGTAATCCTGCAAGATTTATTATTTTTTCCAGCTTTATTCGCTTATTCTCCAATTCTAAATCAAGGATAGATCTTATATTTCTAGTAATTGTTAGTAAGCAGGCTATGATATAATCACTGGGTTAAGTTTTCCTTTGTGATTCTGAAGAGATGTAGTCTAGTAGTGTTCACAGAACGGCAGCCATCTTTGAATCAGTGTACCAAAATTCTAATCTGCCAGACTGGTACACTTCAAGGAAAAATTGACTTGATACAAATTTCATACCAATTGATGGGGTTTCTGCATTCTCAGTTAAATTACGTCATATTTAAAAAGCACCTGTGATCCAAAACAAATTCTGCAACAGATCATAACTGCATTTTTTTATGTTTTTAAGTGATTCACCAAATAGTCTTATCCTCAAATTACTCCCAGGTAACCTCAGGCCATCAATAGTGTCATGAAGACTGAAAACAGCACAGTAATATTACTCCATAAAACAGCATCTGTATCTCAACACAAGCATCTATATTAAATACTGCAAGTAGTTTCTATCTAGGCAAGCCTCCTTCTTGCAGAGTACTGATAACATTACCATTTTTCTCACTTACAGAAGCTTCCTGAAGCCTGGAACGATTGTGTTCCCAAAGAAGTGCAACCACAAATAATCCTGATGTTGAAAAAGATAATTTTCAAGATATCCTGGCCAAATTTCAAATATTCAGTACATATACCATCTCAGGACTCCCCCAGAAAAGTATAACACCTGTTGAGACTAACCCAGTAAACAAAAAGTAAATAAATGAATAATATACAGAACACTGCTGTTGAAACTAAGTACAGTTATTACCCATAAAATACTTCCATCAGTAGTTACAACATCATGATACTTACAGAGTGTCCATATATAAATAATGATGTTTAATAAGTTTAATTAAGTGATATACCATACGGTTTTATGTAGGATAGTTGGGTTTATTTAAGTTATTTATATATTTCCTATGTTAGGATGGCTAGGCAAATTGACAGACAGACCAAGAGATTCACAAGCACATGATCTACCAACTTACTAAACTTTGACTACTGAGTGTCAGAAGGCAGAAGTGTGAGTGAATAGAATGTCAAAACATTAGGTTGTACCGATTGTTTTGGCATTCAGAATCTGGGTGAATGTGCGGGTGCACAAGTGTTAAAATAGTGACTAAGAAAGACAACAGATGGGCTTGTATGTGGGTTAGAATTAGAGTAACAGCTAGGGAAGGAGTTGGATGGTGTGTTATTATGGGTGTGTACTGCACATTTTATAGTGTCTACGACTGTTTTGTTTGCTTGCTTATTTATTACATTTAGTAACCAGGTAACTGACCTGGTACACAGAACCTTTTTAGCCAAGTCCCAGGCCCATACAGGAACAACTGTAGTAGCAATGTAAAACTGAACAATGTAACAGCTAGTAAGATATCCAAGAACTAAGATTCTAGTCATAGATGACTCTATAGTCAGGCCCACTAATATCCCACTTACCAGGCTGAACAAGGAGAAAATTACAGTCAGCTGCCTGTCGGGTGACAGGATCAACCATATAAAACATGCACTCAAGTCACTCCATAACAAGTACAAATATGACTCTGTCATTGTCCATGTTGGAGTGAATGACTTGATAAGAACGTCCCTGGACTACTTAAAGAAGATATGGAAGAGCTCTTGGATCATGTGGCCCAGGCAGGTATGACCCTAGCCCTGAGTAGCATCCTGCCCTTTGCCCAGAATGATACCACAATATAAGGACAAAATGATTGACTTCAACAATTGGCTAAGCTTCTGGTGTCATTCAAAGGGGATCCAGTATCTGTCTGCCTGGGACAACATGATCGGCAGACCACAATGCTTTGCCAGAGATGCTCTGCACCTGTCGCCCCTGGGATTCAGGTTACTGGCTAAGGCTCTTGCCACCCCTATAGTGCCTTTTTTGGGCAAAGTTCAAAGGACAAAACCACCACTGTAACAGGTACAAGCATGCAAAATCTGAAGGTAATGCTACTCAATGCTAGAAGTCTAAACCTCAAAATGCACACTCTCGAGGCTCTCCTAAAAATGGAGAACATCGATATCTGTGCAGTAACTGAGACCTGGTTCAAGGCTCCAGAGAGCACCCCTGCAATACCAGGCTACAACTCTTACCATACTTTTCAGCCACCAAACCAGGATCGAAACACTAAAGGTGGAGGAGTGTCCACATTCACTAAGGATATTCACACCACCAGGCTAGTTGCCCAACACAATGTGTCTGAAATTCTCCAGGTGCAACTAACACTAGGTAAGACTGCAATCCAAATTGTAGCTTGCTACAGATCCCCCACCATGCCCAAGATTCTCACTACACCTTTCTAAACATACTGGAAAATATTAAGATACAACCAAACACCCTAATACTGGGGTGATTTAAACTACCCTGACATTAACTGGGAAAACTACTCGTGTACCAACACCTTTGCCAACGGTTCTTGGAATTCATAAATTCCAATGCCCTGGATCAACTAATCCATAGTCTCACCAGGGGCTCCAATATCCTAGACCTGGTAATTACCAACATGGGAAATCGATGCTCCGCACCTATGGTCACCCCCTCGTTGGTCAGGTCAGATCATAAGCTAATCACCCTTAACATCCACATCCCACCCCCACTCCCCAGTAAGGAAACCTCCATAAAAAACTTCTCCAAAGCCAACTTCATGCTACTCAAGTCAGAAGTGACAAACTTCATGACACCCATGGAGACGGGAACTGAAAGTTTGACCGCTGAGTCCTACAGTAAGGCACTGTATGAGCACATCCACTCATGCATGAATTGTGCCATCCCAGATAGAACCAAGATGCTCTCCTCCAAAAAAAGGAAGCCAATCTGGTGGTCCCCTGCCATAAACAAACTTTACAACAAAAGGAAGAAACTGTTGCAGAAAAGAGGAAAATACCACGATGCAAAAATTCCCTTACCAGCCTCAGTAAAGAGCTGAAATCCCTTGTAAAATCCTCCAAAGCTAGTTACGAAAATAAAATTGCCAATGATTCCAAAGACAACCACAAGGTATTCTATAACTATGTCAAGAATCTAAATGGCAATGCTCAGATATGCTCTGCACTACAACAGAATGGCATTAAATATACTGATCCCAAGGATATTGCCAGTATCCTGGCAGATCGATTCAGTGCCAAATTCACCCCCCTCTCACCCCCTAAATGGCCCATCTCAATACCAAAAGATTGCCACATTCTGGTAATAATGGCCACACAGGTAAAAAATGCACTCTCCAAAGCTAAGAATACAGCATCCATGGGAACAGATGACATCCCGGGCTGTGTACTACATGAACTACAAAATGAACTGGCACCTCACCTAAGTGTCATGTTTAATCATACCCTCACCTCAGGCTTCATGCCCACTGAGTGGCGCACAGCTACAGTTATTCCCCTCTACAAGGGGGTATCCACCTTGGATCCTGGTAACTACTGCCCCATCAGTCTGATGAGCCTGATCTACAAGGCCATGGAACGTATTATCATGAAACTTATAAACAAAGATATTGGCAACCTTCAAACAGTTTGGGTTTGTGAAGGGCCGATCTTGTCTCCTGAAGCTCATTGACTTCTTCGAATCAGTCTCCAGAGCTGTGGATGAGGGTAAGGCAGTCCACACAGCATATCTGGACTTTGCCAAGGCCTTTGACACCATCCCCCACTCTGGAATCATAGATAAACTTACTAAGCTGGGCATTAATCCCCACGTCACTCGATGGGTTGTCAACTGACTTACTGACAGAACCCGCACTGTAAAAGTAGCTGACTCTAAATCCAGCTCCAGACAAGTGACAAGTGGAGTACCTCACGGTTCAATCCTGGCACCGCTCTTGTTTGGCATCTACTTCTCTGACGTACAGGCCAACACTAAGGGACTCTGGCTAAAAATGTTTGCAGATAACTGAAAAACCGGGAGCCATTACTGAATCCCCAAATGATGTGGATACTCTACAAAAGGGCCTTACAGAAATAGATGCTTGGTGCCAGAGCCATGGGCTCAAGCTCAATGTCATGAAATGTATAGTTACCTCCTTTGGGAAAAAAACATGTGCCTGTGACTTACCACATAGGTGGCAGTACACTAAACACCGGATGTGTGATAAGAAACTTAGGGACATAGGTGGACAGTGGTCTCACCTTCAATAACCACATCGCCACAACAGTCAGAAAATCCTTCTATGTGGCACACCTCATCACTAAGGGCTTTTCATCTAGAAAAAAGGAGGTCATTGTCCCACTGTACTCATCCCTCATTAGACCCATTATATAATACAATGCCCCATTTGGTATGTACCTCTCAAGACATCTGCAACAACTGGAAAGGCCGCAGAAATACCTCACTAAAAGAATCACAGGCCTAAAGCAGATGCCCTATGCTGACCGCCTTAAAAAACTCCAGCGATACTCTGTCGCATATCATCTACTCAGGGGCGAACTCTGCTTAACATACAAGGCCATGTCAAACCCAGAGTTGTTGGACATGCTACACTTAAAGAAATCCCAATCCCTCAGAGCCACATGCTCCAGGGATCTAAACCTTGTCATCACAATAAACAAAACATGCTGGAGGGATAGGTTCCTAACCCAGAGACTCCCCGGACTCTGGAATAGACTGCCCATACATGTCAAGGAGAGCGCCCGCATCCTTGACCCTCTTCAAAAGGAACCTTGATGATTGGATGGGAGAAAGGAAATTCACCCCAGGGATCACGTCAGTCGCCCTGCTAGACAGGGGACCAGGGAAGTAAATAGTGTGGGATGAAATAGCCAGGGAATTGTTATGGTTAGGCTTGTATAGACCCAGGGCCGATAGCCTAGTACCAACCTATGAACCTATTATAAACAAACTTTAGTTAAAAGAAAGTTACAAACATTTTCCAATTAAAACAAGTTACAAAACATATATATATATATATATATATATATATATATATATATATATATATATATATATATATCTGCATATTTTGATAGTCACATTCTCAACATTTGGTATACAAGTTGACAACTGCAGCACAGACTATACAAACAGAACATGAGGCCATTTTCGACATGATATTAAGCTACTTTTTATCATATAACTATCACCTGCCTCCTTCATAGCCACAAATATCAACCGCTCACAATCCCCTCCCCTGCATCTAGCAATACAAAATCCTTCTCATTTAAACCTATTCAAACTTCATACATTATACATCTCCTAAGTAAGCTAAAACACTGCTGACTTGCTGCGAACCAACTACCAAATGAATTCCTAATAATAGCAGCTCCATCCATTGCCTATCCTATCTCTACACAAATCAATCACTCTGTCTCCAAAAATCATGTACCACATCTCTAGAAAATCACACACATAATTCCCTTTCACTAAGGTGGCCTCTCTGTAGATAATCTTTTAATACCACCCCATTGCTATTCTCCTACCCATAGCTAAAATCCTAGAGAAATGTATTCAGCAACAACTCCTACATCACCTTGCCTCTAATAACCTTCTAGCCAATACCAAGCATGGCTTTTGCCCCAAGCATAGTACTAACACAGCCTTAATATCCTTCAGCAACACCATTCATCACCATTTGAAAAATGGGTAACTAGTCTCAGCCATCTACTTGGACATGTCAAAAGCCTTTGACACCATTTTCCACCAATTACTACTCAACAAACTTGCTTTATATAATCTCAGTCCAGCATCCTTAAATTGGTTTCTCAGTCACCTATCAAACTGTCAACAGGCTACTACGTGGGATAACAATCTTTCCCCCTTTTGCCTGTATACAATGGAGTACCCCAAGGATCAATACTTGATCCCCTTCCCCTTATCATATTCACCAATAAAACACAAACAACTACTAAAATAGAAAGAAAGCGGCTTCAGAAAGCAACCAGTAGACTTAAAGTGCATAAAGCGCTTTTCGTTTAATAAAATCAAACTACTTCAGATGCATACATACACAATGCAAGTTTTAGTTAAATAAAATACCAAGAAGTGCTTGAGATAATCAGCTCACATGCTGTGATGACATGAGCAACAAAAATTAACCCGTCCTGTTTTATACACTATGAAATAATGAAAAGCTGCAAAAGGTGCCAAGGGATACGAAGACCACCAGCCAAGTGACAGTGAAGGGTGTTTATTTAATCAAAACAGATGCTCCACAAGCACATTAATGCTTCACAAATACAGCTCCCCTCTTATATCCTTTTTAACCCTTTCTAAAACAAAAAATAAGTAATGGGCATTTGTACAGATTTGTTGGTGTTTGTATAAAGCATTGGTCTCTTTTTCAGTGCGTATGTCATAATAATGCTCATATATTCTTTTCTTAAGTTTCCTTTCAGTTTTTTCAATGTACAAACTGGAGCATATTTGACATACTGCTAAGTATATTAGACCACTGGAATCACAGCTGCAAAATTCTTTTCCTTTTATTACCAAATCTCTCCCTTCTACAACCATGTTTTCCTTATTATATACATATGTACATTGTGAACAGTGTCCACATGTGTTTGTTCCATTCCTTCTCATACTTTTTTTTATCTTGCCCATAATCATTTTCTATTAATTTCGTTAGGTTGTGGGAATTTCTGTAGACATTTTTCCATTCAGTTTCCATGACTTTATCATGTTGGCACTGGCATTATATTCCAAAACCAGTGCCCTTCTAAAGTTTTCTTCTTCAGATTGTTTGTTCCTGTCATTTTCAAGGTTAACACCTTGAATAGGTTTGAACCTATCCTTTCTCCCATCCCGTACTTCCTTCTTAGTTTTTTCAGTCATAAACTCTGGATATTTCCTGGCCCTAAACATTACCTCTAAGGTGTGCACCTCCTTTTCAAAATCTTTATCAAGTGAGGTCATCCTGCATGATCTTACAAACTGACCCTTCACTATATTCTTTTTGTAATGCCAAGGATGTGCACTGTTAAAGTGCAGGTATGAATCTGAAAACGTGCTTTTTCTGTACACCTTAGAGTTAATTTTTTTTCTTTATATATCTCCACATCCAAATACTGCAGTCTTTCTTGGGAGACTTTGTATGTGAATTGTTAAAGGGAGATACTACTATTTAAAAAACTTAAAAATTCTTGTACTTTGTTGTCCGGACCAACCCATAAAATACATATATCATCTAAAAACCTTCTATACATAAACCGGCATTCCTTATAAATTGATTTTAAAACAACCTCTTATTCCCATCTGGCAAGGATTATGTTAGTGTAGATAGGGGCACATGCTGTCCCCATCGCTACTCCTTTTATTTGGTAGTAAAATTCCCCTTTAAAATGTATAAAATTATATTTTAAAACTAGTTCCATCAACTGTAAGCATATCAAACAATCATTATGTGTCAGGTCTTTTTCATTAAAAATAATTTCCTCTAGTAATTGAATACCTTCTGAATGAAGAATGCTAGAAAAAAAGATCTACTACATCAATAGTTAAAAACAACATGTCATCTCTGAATTGGTCCCCTTTTATTTCTCTTAAAAAATCTCATGAATCCCTCAAAATATTTTTTCCTCTTTAACCAAATACTTTTTAATTTAAAATCAATGTATTTAGCTAAAGGTAAAGTTTTGTATCCTTCTGATGAGACAATAGGTCTCAGAGGTGGATCCTACCCATTTTTTGTGCGTTTTGGGGATTCCAAATATGGAGGGGAATTTTTGGCTTGTCCACCTTCAGAAAATTTGATGTTTTTTGGTCTATTAATCCTTCCAACATGTCTTCTAAGGCCAGATCTATTCTACTATATGCTATTTTGATTTCCTTCATTGACACACTAGTATATTTAGTGGTATCCATTAAACTTTCATTCATTTTTCCTTCGTATATCAAGTTGTCCATAAGTACTGTTCCCCCTCCCTTGTCAGGTTTCATAACTCTTACATTTTTATTAATCCTTATTTCATTTAAAACTTTGTTTTCATTGGTGTCCAAGTTGGCCCTGTATTTTATCTTAGAAAAGCCTTCTCTTATTTCTTTTTCCACCATGAGTTCAAAGTTTTTAATCTGCGGATGTAAGAGGGGGTTGAACACACTTTTTTTCTTTAATTCATTACCTTGATTGATAACCTTGTCCTGTGGGGAGAATAGTTCTAAATTCACTTTCCTAGTAAACATCTTCACATCCATCAAACTTTTAGCTAGGTCTCCCTTTCTTAATGGCATGAACTTCATGCCTCTAGATAGAAGGCTAAAATGTTTGTTTTTCAGTTCAATTCCACTGAAATTATATATACTGAAGCCATCCTTAGTAAACCTATATACATTGTTTTTTTCCTGCTTAATCATGTTGTCACTTTCCAAGTTAGGGTGAGAGATACATAAAATATTTAATTACCTCCCTCTCCCCCTTCTCCCCCATCTCCAAAAATTCTGTTTTTAGTAATAATTGCTGCTATCCATATTCTTTATTCTTTTAGCTCTCCTCAAAGGTGGGGCTACATTAAAATCATCTAATTCATTCATACGTTCACCTGTTTCTACGTCATTGTTTTGATCTACCTCATTTGCCTGGTCCCTAACCACTGTTTCCCAGGTTCTATGAACGAACTTAGGTTTGGGGTAGCTCATTTTATTCTTGTATTCATTTAGGTCTCTCTCTAACTTCTTCAGTTTCCTTTTTATCAAATCATCACATTTCTCATCAATTTCAGCCATTATATTATATTTACTTTGCTCAATAGAAACAGAATGGAATAAATCATCTTTAATACACTCATTTAAAAACTCAATATCCTTCTGTAGTTCACATTTCAATCTATCATTTTCTTTAACCATAGCCTTAAGAATTTCCAGTCCACATCTGTTAAATATATCCAGTAATTCATTATGAAAATCACGATCAGGTATTACATTGTTAGGGCATTTCCATACCCTTAATCCCTTAGGAGCAATGCCATCCAAACTACATTGTTTAAGATATGAATTCTCAATATCTAAAGTCCTGTATTTGTTTAAAAGTTTAGACAGTTTGTGTAATTTAATATTGTAAGAATCATTGACTGGTGCAGGTTCAAATGTTTTAGATACGAATTTACTAGTAAAACTAACCTGCAACCAGTCCTTCATGTCCATTTTTTATTGATTTGTACAGATACCTGGTTACTTTGTTTGTCTTTTTCTTATAATCCACTTGCCAGTGCTGCCAAGAATGTCTATTGCTGCTGGCCACAATGTATAGTGGAAGGTCCACTACCTCCCAGTTCGTTTTCCAGATTTAAATCCTTGAAAATCCGTGGTTTACAATTAAAGTCTGATACTTCCGAAGTTACCACTTCATTGCTTTCCTTAGGCATAGAACTTGTATTATTTTCACGAGGTTTTGAGCCGGCAATGCAAATGACTTCCTGGTTCCGCCTCACTCTGATGTTCATCACCAATTCGACCATAGATTGGCTGAGTGGGGTAAGGAGGTCTACCAGTTGTGAAAGTTGGCCAATTAACTTTCTCGCCTGTCCAAGCTCCTCCTTAGTACCCCTTCCTTTACTCTCAAGGATAGATTCCAAATCCATAACGTAAATCCACAAATAAATCTAAAAGAATTCCACCGAGGCACAAGAAATACTGAAAAACTGCAAAAGGTGTCAAGGGATACTTAGACCACCAGCCAAGTGACAATGAAGGGTGTTTATTCAATCAAAACAGACATTCCGCAAGCACATTAATGCTTTACAAATGCAGTATGTTTTCGTTCATCACAAATTTCTTCAGATGCGGACTGAAAACATAATATGTACTTATATATCATCCTACATTCACACATTTAACAATCAATTAAGCAATTAATGTTATTTAGTAATCGGGCATGTTTATTCATAATCCTAATACTCCATCTTGTAGCTAAAAGTTAGTACTACAGACAAATTCCAAAATGTTAAAACCCTATGAAATAATACTGCTTAAAACTAAAACAATGCTAACATCCATATGCAAAGAAAATTTGAAGCTATGGTTTAGAAAATCAGTCATTAATGAATTGTATTACTGAGTATTACTTTAGACAACAAAAACAAATAAATATATAAAATAATAAAGTTACCTATAAGGAATTATACCATGCTAAAAATTATACATAAATAAAATACTTTATCTCAACAAAACAAATCACCAAACATTGCTAATGAATACTTATAATAATATAAGCGATGCGCTGCTGAAATTCTATACAACCTTTTTTACTACAGCATTTCATATTGCTTCATTGTTAATCACCTAGCCCAGGAAAACTCAGCTGGTGGTTCAGGAAAAATATTTGGGCACCGTTAACAGTATCTAAAATGCTATACAAGGAATTAACTTAATGTTAATGCATGATTTTAACTAACAGTGCATGACCATATTACTGATTCTGTGACATTCATACAATGCTATGCCATTCACTAATTCTACAAAATGGCATTCATTATATAAATAAATAATACACAATCTAACAGTTACCCTAAGGAGAATAAAAGCTGAATACACCTGATATTACATTAATTAACATGAATTACTACTTAGATTGAATATTGTTAATGTTGTTAATATAAAAATATAATGGAAATGTTTGTATTATATAACTAAAAGGGAGATTCTGCCATTTAGTTAAACTTTTCAATTTAAGTAAACATCTAATCGACAACATGTCATTGATACCTGGGTAATAGCATGCGCTGAGGTGAATTTACCAGTAAAGTTCAAGTTCTTCAAGTTTTAGGGAGATGGGACCACCTTGAATGTCGTATTTGACATGGTCGATAATCTTGAACTTAAATTTATGGTTTGGAAATGTTCCAATGTGTTTTGCCAATGCGTTCTCCGTTTTCATTTTATTAATGGTGTACTGATGTTCATACACTCACTCCTGGAGCTTACATATATAATATGTAAATAAAATAAAATATAATAATATTTAATATTTAATATAAAATACTGGGCAAGACTGGCACTTTGCTAAATATACTACCAATCTGGGGTTACAATTGTATTTGTCTTTTAATCTAAATACTTGGTCATTCACCTCAAATGTGTTTCCTATATCAATGAATTTGCAGTAGTTGCAGGATTCACACTTAAACATCCTGGGAAACTTCAACCATTGGGGTTTACTAGATTCCAAAAGGTTTTTAATATTACACCCTCTCCTATAGATGATTTTGTGTGAAGTACCTGATCTACTAAGTAAGGTCAGGTCCCATCTAAGCCATTCCCAGTTTTTTTCTAACCAAGTTCTGTACAAGGTGATTGTCTACAATGTAGGTGGTAACTAAGCTCAAAGTGAAGTTACCTTCTGTAACCAGACTATCCACACTAAGGTCTAATCCGGGCTTTTCTTTTGATGTTGATGCAGATACCCTCCAAACCCAAAATCAGGGTGTAAAAGCCTGACTTTCTCTTACTCTGAACCTCCTCAGTAAGTGAGTTTATTAGGTCACAGGGATAGTCTCGAGCTAAAAACATGATCTTTAGTAACTTACATTCCTCCTCAAAATCTCTATCCAAAGTAATAATTCTAGCAGCCCTTAATGACCAAAAGTTTTTGGTGGTAAGGGTGGCAACTGGAATAATGAAGGAATGAGTTGAAATATGTACTTTTCCTGAAATTTCTAGACAAAAATTGATTTCTCCCTCTATCTTTTCTGAGATTAATATCTAGGTATGCTATTTCCTCACTATCAAAATTGTGAGTGAACTTCAGGAATGATGTGGTATTATTGAAGTAATCCATTAACTTGTTAGCTTCAACAAAATCCCCTTTCAGCATAATAAAAATGTCATCCAAGAACCAAGTATAAAACAAAATCAGGTTTTTGCATTCCTCCATATTAATTACAAAATTTGTTTCCTAGAATGCCATCAATATGTTTGCCAAACTAGCTCCGCAAGAGAAACTCATGGCAACCCCAATTTTCTGCAAGTAGAAGTCATTCTCAAAAACAAAGTAATTGTTTAATAAAACAATGTCCAACAACTCAGATACGAGTGAAATCTCTGAATCAGGAGCTCCTTTCTTCCTTAACATCCCCATAATCCATTTGATTCCTTCCAAGTGTGGGATAGATGTATAGAGGTCTTTTACATCTATCATGAGAAAATTGTAGTTCTCGCTAAATTCAAGGTCATTGATTTTCTATGTGTGCCTTCTTTTCTGGTTTCAGATGGCAGATAATTGTACATTTCCTGGAACCAGTTTAGACAAGGCTTTTTCACCAGTAGTGGTTTTGATTCTGAATATGTTTAGTAGTACTGTTAGACAAAGGGTGTTTTGTAACATAATGTTTAGTTTAAGGGTTAAGGGCAAAGACAGGTGAAGCTATCCTGCACATAGTTATTCATATGTGCTTATCCCAAACCTACCCTTGTTTATAACCATAAACCTACATATTATGTTACAAAGCATCCTTTGTCTAACAGTGCTACTATTCAGACAATATGAGTTTTCAAGTCAGTGTCATTTTTGTCTGGATTTCTTGTTTGTGGTTTCTTGCTGTTGTGATTTTGCTTCAGTAGGACATTTTTTGGTTAAGTGTCAGGCACTCTAGATAACTTAACTACATAACTAATTAAACTGCATCACCAAATAAAAATCGAAGAACAACTAAGGCATAATTAATCAAATTGGTAATAATTCATATCCTACAAAGCTGTACTGTTAATGTCTAATCCTTCCTTTTTCAGTCTGAGCAATAAATGATGAAAACACATTAGCCATGTTCCTGAGGTTATGATAAAAAAGAAAAGTCATCCAGTTTTACTCTGACATACACAGAGACAATTACAGCTGAATTAAAGTAAAAGTAAATGGCAAAAACTATAATTACTGTATAGTCTGAAACAATTTATCCTTTACAGAATATACTGTTATAGATGTTTAGGTCTTTAAATAGTAATCAGGACATATTTTAAGCATTAGCTCATCCAAAAGGAGCATAACAGAGATATTTGATGGTGGAATCATTTGAAAAAAACATTTGCTACCAAAACCCTAACAGTAAAAAAATGAAGCCTAGATATGTTTTTAAATGCTATAAAATAAGAAGAGGAGGAGGTTGGCATAATGATTAAAGTGTTTACCTTACAAACACAGAGTATACGGTTTGATTCTCAAATGAGATAATTGGCTAAGCTTAAAATGTCCCACAAGGGCAGTGAGCCTAATATAAAGTTATGAATCTATAATTTTACTACAATTAATTTAATTTTAAACAACATCATTAGCCTTATAATATTTCTATCTAATAGTTAATTATAACTAAGGAGAAGGAGAGAACTGTGTTCAAATTATAGCCATGTTTATAAAACAGTGTAAGACGTGTGATAATGGCATTGACTAACCTGATATAAATCTGTATCTATCCATCTAATCATCTAGACTGTCCTTAAAGAGAGCCAGAATTGTACTTTGACCTGTGGTGGCAACTTATTCCAAAGATCAGGAACACCTTGCATATGAACCTATCCCTTTAGCAAGTCTTATTTATGTTTTAGTGTAGATTTAGGTCTCTAGTGAAGGTGTGTGTAGAGGCACTGATTTTGTGAAAAAATAAAAGGTCAAATAGAATTAGGTCTTGCGTGTATCAAAATACTAGACCCAGGACACCTCAGAGTAGCCTGTAGAATACTGACTATAAGGAAAGTTGTGGTAATCTTTTGGGGTAGTTAAAGGATTTAAGACTTTTAACTGTACTGGTTAGAAATTGTTGGGTCTTTCCATTTGAGTGAAATGACTGGATCTGCCAATAAAAAAGAGAGCATTGTATTTGATGATAGATCTGATAAGGATAAATATAAGGGTGAGGTGACTTCCTTGGGTACTGAAGACAATCCATTTGTAATTAACAAGGCCAAATAGAAGGCTTTCTTGATTCAGGTGGAAACATTATGATCAAATGAGAGCAACTTGCTAACATAAGTTCTCGGGTCTTTTATGACGTCTTCTTTTGAAGAGGAATACCATTTGTGACATATGAGGTGAGAACAGAATTTTTTTTTAGCCAAAATTTATCTGTGCTGCACTTTTTTGCATTTAACTTCAGACTGTTTTCAGTATAGCAGATATATACATATTCCAACCCTTCGAGTACTGTTTAGTATCAGTGAATGAGCAGATAACAGTGCTGAGTTTGCAGTAATCAGCATTTTGTCATGTCAGAAGTTTATGATGCTGTTGGTTATAATCCTTTCATGCTTGCCTTGATGATACAGAGAGCACTGAATAAAATATAACTTAGGGGGCAGGAGCTGAAAGTTTAGAAAAGAATGTACAACATAGCAAAGGAAAATGAAGGCAGTTGTCTTAACTTGGGTTCAGTACGAAAGTCTTTATTATTTACCAACCACAGAAATTCAAAGGCAGCAACTCGCTTATAGCAAAACAAGCAGTACATACTAACTTGATATGTGTTGCTAACAATATAAAAGACAGGCATGATTTTCATGAGGAACTGTAACGACTGATAAAATAGAAACTATGAAGGTTATTACTGACACATAATATTCAAAGAAAATGTTTCTGGGTATAACAAACAAATAAGTCAAGAAAACATTTTACAATGGTCACTAGTTGCAATATTAATAACCATTTGGCCTTTACTGTAGATGAATTTAATTTTAAGGAATATGCTAAAACAGGAGATAATTGTGTAGCAGAATCATTGCATTTAACTAATTCTATACAGAATACAATTTTGTTTGCTTTGAATACTTCAGTGGTATGGAAAATGCATTTCTTGTTAGTGTATGGATGCTTAGAAAAGAAGTAAATATAAGGAAACTGGAGACAGTGCAACTAAGAATAACATGGACCATGAAATAATAGAGATAATATTTGCAATGAAAATAGAAAAACAGCAACTCATTCTCTGTTAGAAAAAGCACAACTGAGGTTTTATTTTGATTTATCCTTTTTTGATTGGTTTAGTCCCTCTAGGCTACTAGCCCCTTTTCAGGAGAGATCTGAGTTGGCAATTTGGTCAGAGCATTAGGGAACTCCCCCTACTTGTCACTGTTGTGAGAGGGAACCATTTTGGAGGACCACTTCCTGTTTCCATTTCGGGCACAGAGGTGGTCTGCAGAAACAGAGAGGTAGATGGTGAGAGAAGGAGATGACAGCATGCCTCTCAAGTACTACTCCTTATGAGGAACGTTTCTCATTTAGGGTCATAAAATGTTCATGTTCCTCGCAGTTCCACATTGAAATGGTCTGTCACACATTCAGTGTTAGGATTTTCTTTAACTGATATCCATGGTAAATATAAAATTAATCAAATTAATTCAGTACAAGATCTTTTTCATAAGTAAAACCAGCATATTTTAAACATGCTATGACCTTCCTAGTTCAAGTTGTTAGTAAGCTGTTAGTATGTGTTCCACATTTTGTCCATTTGTTCCATATTATCAGGGTTAGTGTTCCTCATTTTGGAGATGAAAGGTTGAGAGCTATGGATGATGCAGTAGTGAAAGAAATGAAAGAGAATGCAAATACTGGCACTGGAGAAAGTGTGCAGGATTCTGAGGAAGTATTTCAAAGAACGCTGCTTGATGGAGATGAGCCAGCAAATGATGGATGTATAATTACAACCCTCCAGGCAGGAGGGTTGCAAGATAATTTACTTAAAGAAATGGTTGTGCAGAAAATGAGAGAGATGTTTCCTGGGGGGGGGGGGGGCATTGTGGAGAAAATACAAAAAGAGGATGCAGAGACAATCCTGAAAAATAGTGGTGACATGGGAAGAAAATGTATGCAGAGAAAGTAAAAGAAGGCAAAAGTGGAGTAACAGAAAAGAAGGCAGAAGAAAATGAAAAACAGAAGTAAGTGGCAAGCATTCAAAGTATAGAAGACAAATAAATGGACAGGCATGAAGTGTGGGACAACTTAATAGCTCCTTTGGGTGTGAAAGCACTTGGTGTAAGAACATTTATTCTTATTAACAACGATACATTTTGTGAAACTGTATTTGAAACTGTTTAATGGAAAGTTTTCTTGGAAAATATGAAAAACAATAAAAAGGTCACACAGGAAAACCAATTGGTTAAAAAACACAAAAGAAAAATCTAGCAAAGCTAGACTTTCCACTGTGTGATACCTTAAACCTCTTGTATCAGAGGCAACATGGAATATATGCAAATTACCCTTTAAGGATATCAGGCATTTCAGCTAAATGGCAATTCTGAATGTTCAAGATGTTTTCTTTTACTTATAAGTCTATTTATGGGACAATTTCAGGCCAATAAAGGCAAACCCCTCTAATTGTGGACATGCAGATGACATAATAATTGCAAATAACAGCATTTGGATAAAAGAAGTACTATTTTGCACAAATGAGTGTCTAGAGATGATAGGAGTGACTATAAATAAAAAGAAAAACAAAGGTTCAGGTGATATTGTAAAAATCAGGGGTTTATTTTTTACAACAAATGAAATGTCTCTGTTAGTCATAAAATTTGGGAATAAAGATGTACGCAGAATTCAGTGAGAGAAAACAATAGACATTGCCACAGTGGTCAGGAAATCCTTCCACGTGGCACACCTCATCATGAAAGGTTTCCCATCAAGGAAAAAAGAGGTCATTGTTCCCTTCTACTCGTCACTCATTAGACCCATTGTAGAGTGCAACGCCCCTTTTGGAATGTATCTCACAAGACATCTACAACAGCTGGAAAGGCTGCAGAAGTACCTCAGAAAGAGGATTACTGGCCTTAAATAGATGCCCTATGCTGATCGTCTCAAAAAAACTCAGCTTTACTCCGTAGCATGTCACCTACTCCGACGTGATCTCTGCCTAACATACAAAGCTATGTCAAACTCAGAGCTGTTGGACATGCTACACCTAAATAAATCCCAATCCCTCTGAGCTACACACTCCAAGTACCTAAACCTTGTCACCACAATAAACAGAACATGCTGGAGGAATAGATTCCTGTCCCAGAGACTTCCCATACGCTGGAACAAGCTACCCATCTATGTCAAGCAGAGTTCCTTATTAGCACTCTTCAAGAGAAATCTTGATGAACGGATGGGAAATAGGAAATTCACCCTGGGGATCACTTCTGTGTCTCTGCTCGACAGGGGCTGAGGAAAATAAGCGAAAGCCAGGGAACCTTAATGGCCAGGCTTACTTAGGACTTTGGGCCGCTAGCCTTGTACCTACCTATGAACCTATGAAATAAAGCAAACATGTTTTCTGGAGAACATTTAAATTATCATTCAGAAAAAAGGCTTATTTGATAAATTCAGTACAGATGGTAAAATAGCATACTTAGCAAATGTATTTATGTTGCCAACAGCATTTGAAAAGGAATTATTGCAGATATTTCTTTCTTCATTTATATGGGGTTCTATATTAAACCCAGTTAAAAAAGGAGTTTTGTATGTAAATAAAAAAGAAGGAGGCTTAGGATTAATAAACTTAGTGGTATATGCTGCTTCATTAAATGTGTACAAAGTGTTAAAGTGGATAAATGAAAAAGATGACAGATTAGTAGTAAGACTGTATAAAAATAAGTATGATAAATTTGGAGGTATATTTAATGTGTCGCTATTTGTGCACTAAAGCTGTTATGCATTTTTGTTTCCCACAGTCTTTTTACTGTTGCCATTTTGGTAACTGATTTGTTGCTGATGTCATGTTTTTCAAGCTTAATTATTTAAGTAACACCACTGGTAAATACTTTTTGAAACCACCATGTGGTCTGTATTTAAGTGAGTACTTGTGCTACTGTTGTAGGTCTGAAGAAGTCTTTTTAAATTAAGACAAAAAGCGCTTAACCGTTACTTTTGTTTTTATTGTTTGGTTACTCCATTTGCAATGCAATAAACCTGTTCTTTCATTTTTTATGATTTGGAGATTCAGTGTCCTTTAGCCTACGTTTGTCTTCTAAGTTGCAGTTTGAATTCGTTTGTTGGATTACAAAGTTTATTTGTCTATGGCCACTGGCACTGTCTCCAACTTTTCTGAGCAGTCAGATGAGCAAAACGCCGTTACACTCGGTAACGTATCTGATGGCAGCAACTTAACTTTAATTTAACTGCCTTAAATAAAAGGCTCGACAAGCTGTCAGCTCATTTTCATGCTTTACCTAATAACCTCTATTTAAGACCTGAACAGGAAGGAGGTGCTTTACTGCGTGAAACTTCTAATGCTTGTAGAGACAAGCAGTCAACACTCAACGGAGATACAAGTGGATTAAGCCGAATTGGCGAAAGGAGTGAAGGAGACGCAAGTGGAAGTCATTGGGCTTCAGCACAACTTGGTGCGGGTTGCAGTGGTGGATTGAATAACTTATCCTCGGGGCTTATTGGGCTGCTGGACATCAGTAGCTGGTTAAATGAGACACCATCTCTGAATGTAGAAATGCAGAACAATGTACGGGAGTGACTGGCTGGAGGTAACACACCACTGGTATCTTTTTTAAGAGACTTTGACAAAAAACATTAAAGGCTAAAAAGCTTCAACTGGAGATACACTACTTTGAAGAATGTAGGAAGGAAGGTGTGCCAAAAGGTCTTCGCTCATGGCAATACCCATCGGGGTTGGAAGCAGGTACACATTTTTCAATGACCTTACCAATTTATTTGATAGGCATGTTCTAGAACTAATGGGGTTAATGTCCGAACATTACAGTTCTACTATTGTTTGGTTGGCAACAGATATTTCAAGCTTAGATAAGGAAATCAAGGAACATCCAGATTTCCTGAGATATCAGTATGAATACAAAAGGGTGTTTAGTTCTATTGAACAACAAATATTGAAAAACACTGAAATTAAGCTTAAAAAATTAAAAGGAGACATTAATGATTATAAGAACGGTGTTGCTTACCCTAAACCGCCCCCATCCCAGTCTAGGAATTTTTCCGATCAAACAGGAGAGCCTTTAACAAGTCAGGGGAGAGGGGTTCAGTTTACAAACTTTAATCAGGGTGTAACAGAACATTTCTCTAACCAATAAAGTAAAACTGTCTCCATTGATGAAGAAAGAGAAGGGAATTACAACTTCTCTTCCCAGAGTCAAGGCAATAGGGCTCAAAGTGGTGTTTCATCTAAAGTACATGACCAGTCTTCTTTTTCCAACAACGGCCAAAATCACTGACCCAAGTACAACATGAGAGCGAAAGGAGTCAAAAAGTAGGTAATCAAGTTGAACAAACAACTATTAAACCTACCATCTTATTTAATAGAAAAGGTGATTTCAAAATTTACAACTTCTCTGACTATGACATTGACCCTAGGCTTTGTGAAGTTTTCAGCAGGGGTTTAACTTTTGTACCAGATTACCATTTTAGACTTCCTGAAACATTAATTGACCTAAAACTTTACACCCACAAACTCAATTTAAACTTCATGTTTGGTGAGAATAGTTTTGTTAACAACAGTCTGAGAGTGTCTAGTACCTACAACCCACCAATGCACCCATTGTTGGGTGTTTTCAAACATTTATGTGAGTTTGACCTCAGGCACCTGCAAAGAAACAACAAGAATAGTGTTGGTACACTAAATATGGATGCTGGTGAGAGGGAGATCCTGAATTTAACCAAAAGTCTACCTATCCATTTTTTAAAACCAGATAATGGAGGTGGACAAGTAGTTATGGAATTAAGTGACTACAATTCAAGAATGCGACTAGTCTTGGAAAGTGGTATTTATGCTGAATCCAATGTCAATGAGATGAATGGGGCCTACAAAAAGGTCTATTGTTTCTTAAATGATTTATTCATTAAGGTTTGATAGACATGGACATATTCAACTACTTGTCTACATCTAGCCCTAAAATACCAACATTATTTGGGTTGCCGAAATTGCACAAAGACCAAAAAAATCTCCTCATGAGGGCCTTAGTCAACTCCCGAGGCTCTATCACATACACAAGTGCAAAGTACATTGATTCTATCTTGAAGAAGTATGTTGATAAAGAAGAACAGGTTTGCAGAGACTCATGGGCATTTCTTACATCCATTAACAACATTGAATATGATGAATCTTTAATGTTTTTGACAGTAGATGTGGTTGACTTATATTTCTCTATTCCCCATGAGGAAGGTATTGAGGGGGTAGTCGAGATACTATTAGTGCATGGGGCTAACAGTAGAGAAATTAGGTTATTTCAAGAAATCATGGAAGTTATTCTAACAACTTTGTAATGTTCGACAACATGATTTACAAACAACAAACTGGTGTGGCTATGGGTTCACCATGTGGGGGGAGCTATGCTAACTTGGTGCTGGCTAGCTGGGAACACAAGAACATCCTTTCGGATAACGTATGGTCTGACAGAATAAAGATGTACACAAGATTTTTGGATGACAACTTTATACTGTTTAAAGGTACCGTATCCGAGGCCCAGAGTTTTGTACAACATCTTAATAGCAGCACCAGTTTTTTCAAGTTCACCCACACATACCATGAGAATTCCATCACATATTTAGACATTGAGTTAAAAAAGAATATAGAAGAACAGCGCTATGTAGCCAGAATCTACTGTAAACCCACATATTCTAACTCCATGCTTCACTACACTAGTTCCCATCCTACACACCAGAAAATATCTGTGCTTAAAGGACAACTTGTCTGTGCAGCAAAGATGGTGACTGATGAAATGACCTTCCTTGAAGAATGTGAGACACTTAAAGTTATGTTTGTAAAGAGAGGTTACCCAGATACATTGGTCCTTGATTTAGTAAATGAAGTTGTAAACAAAAGGAGAGAAGGGTTTTACAAACCACTTCTTAGACCTACTATTAGGTTAGTCACCTGAGAAGAGGATGTGAGTTTGGAAGTAACCACTAATATAAACCATGATGGTACACAAATAGTAGGTGTAGCCACTAGGAAGATTTCAAGCAGTTTTGTTACCTCATTTTGTTTAGAAGTTAAAGCGATTGAGGTTATATTGAAAAGAAATTGGAGCATCTTCATGATGGAGCCAGACGTGTTGGAGAAGTTGGGTAATTCACCATCTTTTATTTACAGGAAGAACAGGAACTTGAAACAGATGTTAGAAATGGAACCCCAGACCTGTAGTAGATCTGGTGGTACATTTAAATGTGAAAACTGTAAATATTGCAGATATATTGCGACAGGGACAGAATTCACAGCAGGTTCCTTTAAGGTAAAAACTAAGGGTAGATTTAACTGTAACTTAAAATCCATTCTCTATCTGGCTAGTTGTGTTGCCTGCCCAGCATATTATGTTGGAAAGATGGACAGAAAATTAAGAGAGAGGATTTATGAGCATACATACCACATTAGAAAAAAGTCACCTTTTAACGCTTTGGCAAGGCACTGTGCTGAACACCCAGCACACCACTTTTACTTTAGAGTAATTTATCAGGTTACTGGTAGTCTAAAAGGGGGTCCTTACCATCTCTTTTTGGAAAGGCAGGACTTGATTTGGCAATTGTATCTCAACTCTTATAACCCCCCAGGTTTAAATGAAGTCACTTCCATTGTCTGTATTCTGAAAATAAAAGAGCTTAATGCACTAGACAGGTCCTTTGTCTGACTATGTCTTTCAACAGCTCTACTTGTAGTAGAATCAAAAGAACATAGAGTTTTTTGCTTCACATTTTATATCTTGAAAAATATGTTTTGTTTTATTTCATACCTAAGCTTCACTTTTGTTGGAGACTTGTGATAGCATTATAGTTAAGTCGTTCAATACCATTTAATGTTGAATTTGCAGTCTTTTATTTAATTTAACAACCACCCGAGCGTGGCGTATTATTTTTTGTTTTTTGTTTTTTTAAATTCAATAGGAGCAGTCTGGTAACTCATAACAAGGTTTTTACAACTCGTTTCATGTACATATATTTATATTTATTTATTATTTTTTGTTACATGCTTTAAGAGTTATTCTTTGTTTACCAAAAAGCAGCGAATTAATGTGTTGCTATTTGTGCACTAAAGCTGTTATGCATTTTTGTTTCCCACAGTCTTTTTACTGTTGCCGTTTTGGTAACTAATTTGTTGCTGATGTCATGTTTTTTCAGGCTTAATTACTTAAGTAACACCATTGGTAAATACTTTTTGAAACCGCCATGTGGTCTGTATTTAAGTGAGTACTTGTGCTACTGTTGTAGGTCTGACGAAGTCTTTTTAAATTAAGATGAAAAGTGCTTAACCATTACTTTTGTTTTTATTGTTTGGTTACTCCATTTGCAACGCAATAAACATGTTATTTCAATTTTTAGGATTTGGAGATTCAGTGTCCTTTAGCCTACATTTGTTTTCTAAATTTGGCGATATGGTAGAAAAAGAGTGTATAAATGAAGAAATAAAATCTTACCAAGAAAAAATATTTTTGTGGAAAATAAAAACTGATGATATAGAAAAAGATAGAAAAGTATGGTATACAAATGTAATGCGAAAATATTGCTATGTAAAACCATGGGAAAATCTAACAGAAGAAAAAATTAAAACTATAAAAATAAGGAGCAAATGGTGTAATCAGAAATTAGAATGTCAAGATTTTTTCTCGAGAATGGTAATAGATAAAGTGTCAGCAAAAGGAAATATGTCACATAAAAAGCAAAGTGATAGAATGTTTACATTATAAAGAAAAGGTTATATGGAATAGGGTGGCTGCTGTGGTGCAGCAGTTAGCATCGCCACCTCACAGCAAGAGGTTCTCTGGTTCGATCCTCATCTGGGGTGCCTTTTGTGCAGAGTCTGCATGTCCTCCCTGTGGTCGCGTGGGTTTCCTCCTGGTACTCTGGTTTTCTCCCACATCCCAAAGACATGCTGTAGGTAGACTGGACACTCTAAATTGGCCCTAGGCATGAGTACGTGCATGTGCCTTCTGTAGAAGGTTGGGTGCCGGGCAAGCAACTCAACACCATAAAACTCTACTGCCAATCACGAGTGGACAGGTGATCCGCTGTGGCGACCCCTAACCGGGAACAGCTGAAAGAAGAAGAAGAAGATAGAGGTTATATGGAATGAAAAAATAAATTAAATTCTGTTTAATGGTAAATGGATTTTAGCAACATTAGTACGGAAAATCAGATGGTGGTTATGAAAAAAAGGAGTAAGTGTCTAATAGGAATGATAATTTAGCATGATTGTAAATATTTTAAATATGTAAATATTTTGTAAATAAGTGTTATTTTTGTATACAATAAAGGACTCCTACTCTTTTCAATGGATTCCATGAGATCTTTAACATCCATGTGAGCTACCAACAATTCAAGCAGATGGGACCTCAGCTTAATATTTCATTTAAAGGATGACACACGTAGGAGTGCACTACCTCTCATCTGTCCAGATTTTTGCAGAGTGGATTTTTGCCTAATATTTTTGCTCTTTTCCTCATAAAATTTGTGGTTTTCTGGATTTTTGTGGCAAATCAGTGAGGATTAAATTCAGTAAATAATGACAGAAGTTTGAGTTTTAGACGTTGTATCCTTCAGAAAATACAAGGTAACACAAGACCATTTATTTTAGCAATGTTCTAAATTTATAAGAGCGATATTTAAAATTTGACCCTATTTTTGGGGTTTTGTCCCCCCAATTATTTTTGGCTTTGCCCAGACTTTTTCTGCTAAGAGGTTGAGATCTATGGAGTACAGCACCCCCTCTGTGTTGCATGCAGTGACAGCAATCAATCTACCAGGTCTGAGAATAGAACCCATGGCCTTCTGTACTAAAGTTGTGCCACTGACATTACTAAATATAAGTTAAAGATGACCAAAGAGAGAAACAGTCTTGCAGTTTAGCACCTAGTGGTAAAGCTATAATATGTTGAGGGGCTTTATCTTGTAGTCCTGGGTTCATTCTCTCAGGATCTACTTTTTTACTGTTTCACTCTTAGCAATTCATTTAACCACACAGTGCTCAATTTGTTCCTGAAAACAGGCATATGTGCTTTGTGAGTTTAACTGCATAACTATGAGTTATAAAAATCAACAGAAAAATCATAATGCTAAATATGATGAGTAGAAACTGTGACCAACAAGTTAGTTAAGTAAGGAATAGAGGAGCATAAAAGTAAATATCTAACAAGCTCTCAGTGAAATAAGGAAAATCCAAACAGATGTTAAAAATTGCCAGGCATTCAGAGCCAGATCATGGTCAAATGAAGCCCTAGGGAGGATAATAGTTCACCCCCCACAACCCCCCCAGCAGCAGCCTCCTACACAGTCATTCTAGTGTCCCATTACTTGGCTATTTCTCCCCAGTTACCATGAACACTGTTTTAACCTGTCATCTTCTTTACTTCTACAATTATTACAGATATTTGGATTTAATTTAAAACTTTTAATTCAAATTTTATAGCACAAATACTGATAGATATTTCTTAAACAAAACAATACATTCTCACAATGAAAACAGACTTAGCATTAACAGTAAACTTCTCGGCCCTTGAAACTCACATTAATTGAAACGACATTGAAACCCACATTCAAAGAAAATTCATCTGGCCATTGGCAGATTAAGTTTACCTTTGGGCTATTTACAAACCATAGGACGCTTTCACACATTATTTAATTCACTTTCCTTGTTGTGTCTTTCGGCTTATCCCAGTTAGGGGTCGCCACAGCGGAACTCCGGTCCGCTAATGTTAGGTATTGGATTTTTATGTGCCAAGTTACAGCCCTGATGCACAACCTTCAATGAAGGCATGCCCATTCACGCATGCCTCCACACAGAAGACGCTCTAACTGAGAATCGAATGGAACAACGTCTTGCTGTGAGGCGACAATGATACCGCAGTACCACTACCACGGGTATTTAATTCACTTTCCTGATTTTGTTAAATGATATTCCTTATATAATACACCACCACTTGCTTTAAATTTGTAGTTTAGAATATTTTTTCCAGTAAGCAATGAAACAAAATGTATAAACCAATAATGACAAAGCTGCCCAGTTTAGAACATCTCAACCATAAAAGGCCACTCTGACAGCACAATTCAACAATCTCAGTCAATATGCGCAATCTCTGTAGAAGTAAAAGTCATCCAAATAACTGCACATTAAAAAGATCTGTAACTAATGAAGAGGTTGCTACTAGCAAACAACTTTATATTTCAGTGTTTCATCTACAAATTGAGTGCCCTTGATGAATAAACTACTTATGTTACATTAAAAAAATGATAAGCTGGTGGTATTGCAATATGGAATGGATGACAAACTGACAAGAGGTTCATAGTTACAAGGCATCTCATCCAAAGGAGTACACACACAGAGCTACAGCAATACTTCCTCCCCCCTTAAAGTAGAACACAGTATCAGCAAATCCATCTACATGGGAATAGAACGCACAGCCTTCTACATCAAAAACAAGTATGCTACCTGTTATGCTATTAACGCTACTTTCAAATTTTCTAGCACAAACAGTGATGATCATTGCTAAAGAAAATGGTTGCACATTGAAAACAGACTTAGCATGAGCAACAGTAAACTTCTCTTCCCCTGAAGCTCACAATTCCTTGAAAATGCACTGACGCTCACAATTCCTTGAAAATCACTGAAACTCATCAAGTGGTAGTTGGTGTAGAGGATTCAGGCATTTGTCTTCTGTAACCAAGGTACAGTGTTTGAGCCTAATTAAATTAACCTGCCAGCCATCCCAAACAAGAGCATTTCACACACACACACACACACACACACACACACACACACACACACACACACACACACACATGCTTTATTCTGATAATGGGTTGAGTGTTATCCTGCAGGCAGACAGAAGAAGCAGGCAGTAGGAAGGGTTGTGCATTTAAATTCTTTATGCGGACATGGAATAGAAGAAATCAATCAAAAACAGGTGTGTGCAGATACACAATGGGAATATACAGAGAATGTTCTTAAATATGAATGCCCTTAAAGAAGATTTGTATTTTTTTTATTGTTAATTAAAAAGTAAATGTTGTGGCAAGCCCCTGGCCAGTGGACCCCTACCAGCCAGGGAGCCCTAGGCAACTGCCTAGGTCACCTAATGCTGGATGCAACTTTGCTAATATTTATACATTTAAATCAGGGACAGAGAAGTAGATGTACAAGGAAGAAGGTATGATTGCCATAGTACATCTAATCTGCCTAAGAGACAGCTGCCCAACCTTTTTGGAATGGATGCAACATACTAGATTTGTCAAGGCTTAGTGATGAGGGTTATATTTGCATTACCCACACTAAACCTGCTTGATATCCCCACTTCTGAATTTTAGAACTATATTACCTTACTTTAAAGAAGGGAGAACACAGATTTTTTTTTTCTTATTCTTCTTCTAATACTGATCAGTTATGAATTCCTTCAGTGGAGTCAAGTTCAGCTTTCTCACTGTGCAGTGGCTTTGGTGACCACTTGTAGGGGTTGGAGCTGCCTGGAATGGCCATTATCTGGGAAGCAATGGAATGTGACAGTTTTGTTTAATAGGTCCCTAACTGATCCCACCATTCCAGGTTGGAGTGCATTTTTGCATATATGAGCATCTGCAGTGTCTTTCCTGATACGCTTCCACACAGAGCAAACATGGTCTGGCAGAGTGAAGCGAATATCACTGCCCACAATAACAGATGTCATACAGCTCTGTGTAGTAGGCACTAACACTACTGAAGGGCAGATCAAGAATAACCCCTAGCATATTGCATCTGGTGTGTTAGCCATTTATACCCTCCCTCACATCTATTTCCCCAGCACTTGGGATGCAATTCAATCCTGGGTTATCTGTGTTACATTTCTGGTCCGATGCTCTACCACTGAGAATTCAAAGCTCTGAATGAATTCTGTTAGCTTTGTGCAAGGCTCTCACTAACTAGTGATAGATGGCACTGAGGGTTGTATATTTAGCTTCACAGTTTCATAGATTTATAGGTTTTTACTAGGCAATTGATTGGTTGCAGTACTAGACGCCAGGCAGTACAGTTGCCAGTACATGATTCCTATTTCTATAATGGACTGAGGGGCTATCGCAGGGGTGTATTTATGGTATCCCATACATTCCTTAAGGTTGCATATGAAGTGCATTATAGTTGCACAGCTTAATTTGAATGACAGGTTTGTTTCACGGGTCAAGAATTATTTAGGAGAGGTATATCCCACCAGTAGGTTCTATTTATGTTGCAGTGAAAGCTTAGGCCTTTGGTATGGTGTTTGTGGTGTTGTTCATTTTGCAGACAAGTAGGATGTTTTGCAGGATGGGATCTCTAGATGTCATGTAGACTAGACAGATGCCACCATGTAGGACTCTACAAGAAACAGAAGAGAGAGAGAGCTTTAAGATGTTTTAGTGTAAGTCACAGAGTTTAGGCCCTGTTTTTCTTGACAAGAAAAAGGTGAGGTCTTTTAGGCTATAGCAAGAGCCTGGTCATGTATAAGCCAAAGGGAGTATTACATTATGTTATGGACCCTGAATAAGGACTCGATAATGAAGGAGTACAAAGGGATGATTGCATGTTTGGACCTAGAAGATATACCTTTGGCAATCAGCTTGGCTAAGTAGAAAAATGTTCTTACCACAGTAGACACACAGTAGATAGAAAGGTGCTTGGTTTATTAATAATTGCATCTATATTGAGTAGAAGGAGAGTAATTTATGTGGAAGGTACAAGGGGACTCATACCTTCTTAAACATACAATTGTACACTTTTTAGCATTTAATTTTAGACCATGGCCCTGGCACTATTTACTTGTGCTGGATAGTCTCTCTTGCAGGCACTGAAAATCACCTGGAGAGCTGATGATAGCTTGAAGTTTTCTGTCCTCCAGAATGGTCACCCACTGAGAAGTAAATACCAAATACAAATGGTTGCAGAACAAAGTCTTTGTAACCACAGAAGTCATGTGTCTCTTTGAGCAGAATATGCTAAAATTGTCATTTGCTGAGTTTTGTCTGGAGTCTCTTTGAGCAGAATATGCTAAAATTGTCATTTGCTGAGTTTTGTCTGTAAGTCAGTTGCTGGCCAAGGGTCACAAACAGGTTAACATTTGATTTAATTAATTTGCCTGTATTTCCTGAGTGTGGAATGGCATTGAAGGTTTTGGTCAACTGCAGATAATGCTGTATGTACAAACATGCTGTCAGCCAGTAGCTGAGTGACTTTTACAAAAAAGTGAACTGGGTTAAGCGGGTAGCTCTTCCCTTCAGAAACTTGAACTGGTTTAGATCCAGACATTGTAAGCTTCCGATGTCTTTGATTATGAGGTCAGTGTTGATGCCTTACTCTATCTTCCAGAGAAGGCTGGTAAGGTTTAATGGTTTATAGTTGCCAACATCTGTGGTGATGCCAACATTTTGGTAGAGGATCACCACAATTGTTCCCCAAGCATCCAAGAAAAACAGGTGGAGGCAGGAGTTGGCTGCATTGAGGAGTGGAGCAATGAGACTGTGTCTCATACAATACAAACAAAGAAGCACTCTGGCACATTGCCAAGCCTCACTGTGCTAGTGCACTTTATCTCTGAGGGAGCCTTTAAGACCTGATGTGATCTTGGGGGTGTATCATTCATTTATTTATGGGGACAGACACTAGGGGAAATGGGGTAAAGAGATGTGAACTGAATTTATCTGCTAGTGTGTTTTATATGCCTCAAAAAGCTGTGTAGGGTTTATCAATTTCTATCAACTTCGAGCAGGGGCTGGATTTTTTTTTTTTTTTTGAGATTTGTAACACAGTTGAAAAAGGACTTTGGATTGTCCTTGACAGAGGAGGTTACTTTCAGTTCAGACTTGACGTTTGTATATTCAGTTTTATTTCTAAGTTCCTTGTTTACCTTTTTGAGTTTAGTATTGGTGTATAGGTCTTTCAGTTTGTTTTCCCTAATGGGAAAGGATTATTATTCCTCATGCAGCCTGTTAATACCAGGGATCCTTTACAGGGGTTTGCACCAGAACTTGCATCACTTTTATGCAATTGATGTCTCAGTGCAGAGAATGAGGTGAGAAAAGAAAGTCTCAACAAATGCATTAGTGTTGGTTATGGGGTCCTCAATGGGTTTGGGGTTCTTTAATTGCATCAGGTCATCACAGCTGCAACTAGTTTGCCATAATGAAGTCCCTAAACACAGGCTGGTTTAAGGATATTTTGTTTTGGTCTTAATGCAGAAAATTACTAAATGGTGGTCTGAATGGCACAGAGCACTACGTTGCCATACTGGAGATTATCAAGTCCTGTAAACTCAGGCCTTTGTAGTTTAGTCCACCATCCGGTCTCCAGAGTTAGCAGTGATGAAATCTGGGAAGCACTGTACATATTGATTTGTAGTAGCATAGATTTCAAGTTTACAAATGGATACTTCAAATGCACAAGAATAATAGTATTCAGTTCTATGGTCATATGCTTCATGTACTGCTACTGATAAAAACAGGGTTCTGTAGTTGGCTAAAATATGGTAAGAGATATTACCTGCACATGGAGGAGTTTGAGGTAATGATCCTGCTGGATACATTTAAATGGAGTAGATTTTTGGCAAAAAAAGACAAACTACCACAAGTAACAAAGACACTCTCAATAGAGGGTCTGAACAGATAGTGGGCATTGAAATCTGGTAGTGACGGGGTATTTTCTCTGCACTGAAGTCATGTTACAGTGATGAAACATATGCTGACAGTGTTTTAGGTTCGGCAGGGCTTCCAGGGAGGCAATTTTTTATTGAGGATTTTATCAAGTACCATTATAGTCATACTACTGTGACTTGTTCTGGGCATTCTGGAAGGCAAAGTAAAGTGACTTTGCCTAAAATGACACTATAGGGATGGAGAAGGTGAAGTACATGCTGTCCCATGCATGACAGGTAAAACTGTCAATCATCGCATTCCAGGCAAAACACATTGAAGCCCCTTTAGCCCCCTTAGAAAGGTGCCAGTAACTGAGGCAATTATTTAACTTAATTTTGTTTGCACTATAGCATCATTCTGAGTGAAGATAAAATGATGTTTAGGAGTAGTTTCACACTAGCTTTGGATGCATGCTCAGAGAACTCCACCATGTCTCTCTTCACATCACCTAATGATGTATGTCTCACATTGTTTACACTCACATGAACAAGGACCATGTTTCCATGTATTCCTAAGATGAAGTGACTTGTGTGCCTTAGTAACTTGACATATCTTGGTACCCTACAGGCAACCACTGTCACTCTTTCCTTGCTCTGTGGTTCATTTGTGTCTCACTACACAGTAATTTATGACTAAGATATTACAGTGTGTAATAGCAGGCACAAGAGACCTTAACAGCTTAGTGAGATATGCTTGGCGACATATCATAGCGGATTAAGTGTTACAAGAAGGAATATATGAAATAGGTGGAGTGTCTGAATTGCTGTGGATTTTGTTTTGCAGGTTTATGCCTTGGTAGGCTTTGAGACTTTGGGAGAAATTTCCTGAGTACTCCAATGTAACAGAACTCATCTATTGTTGAGTTTTATACTTGTGCAAATACTGATAACTCTGGTTACAGAGAACGGGTTTTGAGAGGCTAGTCTCTAAGTTTAACAGATAGTTCACATGTGGATCCATTGTAACAAAAAAGTAAGTGGCTCCCAGTAAGCAAGAGGCAATGTGTGAATGGCCTCAAAACACCTAATGCTAATAGACAAGCAGCAGTAAGGGCAGGCTGCAATTCCAAGGGTTCAGAAACTGTGTGTAATATGCAGTCTGCTTTATATTACAAGTTGTGTGGGAAGTTTTATCTTTTAGCTCATTATGGTCTGATTAATGGATGAAGTGCTAGTAATGCAGGTTTTGTATAAACTAACTATGTAACTAACCTACCCTAGCTATATAACAAATACAATAATTATACAAGAAAATGAGGAGAACTTAGCAGTGGGAAGATGGCAATTTATATCCTGCCTAATAGCAGCTAACGGATAGGATAATACAGGAAGGGGAGTGCTTCATATAAGCTGACAAGATACCTAGCAAAGAAATAACCAATAAATTGGGATTTGAAGACATATATTTATTGTTTCTTTTATCCGTTTATGCCATTATACCCTGTTAAGTAGAAAATCACTAGGTAGGTAGATTTCATATAAGATAACTATGTACCTGAATGAGGGGGGTGAATCAGAAGGCTGTAAGTAATTAGCAGGAAGGAGGATTGTAAATTTGTAGTCTGCGGCTGCCTGACAGAACAATTTAATAAGCGTAGTATGTATATAAGCTGAAAATTTACCTAGCAAGGGGACTATCAGTAGGTTGTAATTTTAAGAGATATACTTATTTAGCCCTGGGCCAAATTTGTGGGAGCAACACTTAGCCCCATGCCACCAAGTCTTGCTGGGGGAGAATATTATAGGTTCATAGGTTCATAGGATGATACTAGGCTATTGGCCTGTAGGCCCTTATAAGCCTAGCCAGGAATTTTCCCCATGTTCCCACAAAATCAGCATCTGTTTCCCCTTTCCAGCAGGGACACAGGTGGGATCCCAGGGGTGTATTTTCTGTTTGCCATCCAGTCATCCAGGTTCCTCTTATGGAAGGCTAGAGAGGTACTCTGCTTGACATGGATAAAGAGTCTATTCCACAGATGGGGTAGTCTTTGGGACACAAATCTGTCCAGCCAACAAATTCTATTAATGTCACAGACCATGTTGAGGCCTTGTGTGTGGGTTGCTCGAGTGGAGTTTGATTTATGGATATGCAGCAACTCCATCAAGGCTGGGTCTGAGATGGCCTTGTATGACAGATACAGGTCACCTCTGAGCAATCTGTACAAGACTGAATACAGGGATAGTGCTTTTAGACTATCTGTATATGATAGGTGTTTGAGACCCTGGATTTTCCTGGTCAGGAATCTCTGTAGTCTCTCCAGCTTCTGCATGTGCTTGGCAAGGTACATGCCGAAGGGAGCACTATACTCAATAATAGATCTGATAAGGAAGAGTACAAGGATGTTACGACCTCCTTGTTCCTGGATGAAATACCCTTACTTATTAGGTGGGCCGTGTAGAAAGCTTTCCATACAATGCAGGCAACATGGTGGTCAAAAGTCAGGTTGCTATCGACCTGGATACCCAAGTCCCTCACAATTAACTGTGTACTTAGTATGTTATTACTAAAGTGATATTTATTGGGGACGCCACTTTCCCCAAAGGGCATAATGATGCATTTCTTGGCATTCAGTTTGAGGCCATGCTTCTGGCACCAGTCATTAGTTTGGGTAAGGCCCTGTTGGAGGATGTTCACATCACTAGGTGAATTTAAGACAGCACCTAGCTTCAAGACATCTGCAGACTTGGTCAGCCACACACCACTGGTTTTGGATTGCACCTCAGAAAAGTATATCCCAAACAGTAGAGGCCCCAAGATTGATCCTTGGGGTACACTGCTCATTACGGATCTACTACTAGAGGTGGCTTCCCCTATGATGACTGAGTGGGTTCTCTCACTGAGCCAGTAGCTACCAATCTGGTAACATATGGATTGATGCCTAGCTGGGAGAGTTTATCTGTTATGCCCGAGTGGGGGAATAGTGATGAAGGCTTTGGTTAGGTCAAGGTATGTGATGTGCACTGTCTTCTCCTCATCCATGGCTTTGGTGACTGTTTCGAAGAAGTCGACCAAGTTTTCCAGTGTCATGAGAAAGGGGAAGGTGTACAGACTGGTACAGCAAGATTCCCAGGACTGGTGAGGGATGAACAGTATTGCAAATATTGAGGGAGATAACAGCTGGAAAGTGTAGAGGAATAGTCTGTGGACACCTGGGCTATAGTCAATTTACACAGTTAAGAACTTGTATCTATGGACTGTGCTGTGGCCTGTGTCTGTAAGATGTGCAGCTTTAGTGCCGCCCAGCCAAGTAGAGAGTACTGGCATGCAAGGCAAAGCAATTTAAACAGCAAGAAGGAAATCTAAAAAAACAACCCTTTTCAACCAACCTTGTAGCCTGGGAGAGTGAAATGCCAAAGCACAGGCAGTGTTACTTTCTCCCAGGCAACTCAGTGAATAAAAAGTAAAACTATTTCCTAGTACAAATTTCAATTAAAACTAATCAGTAGCAGTAGTTTTGCTATTAAAATTAATAAACATTGCCATGTTCTTGTAGACGCTCAATTCCAGTAAGCAAAAACAAAGCAATTTAAACAGCAAGAAGAAAATCTAAAAAAACAACCTTTTGCACAGCTCAGTGTAACTCAGCAAAATATTAAGTTCTTGTCATATCTGTCCAAATCTTGGTTAAAGTATTTTTGTAACTAGCATAATGCAATTATTTCAAGCCTGATTAAAATTCACAAAAATTTACTTTTGTCCAAGTCAATACTAATTACGTAGAATGTAAGCTAAGAGAATTAGCAGCAGGTATAGCCCACAGTATCATTAGCAGCTTGCATACCGGACATTTCTGGCACCTCATTCCTATTAAAAGTCACATTTTTTTTTTCTTTTGTACAGACATGCCATGTCAACATGCACAGTTTAAGTGGAAACGCAGAGTGCTCCTGCCAGGTGTGCATCTGTGAAGACATACCTAGTCTGCAAATCTAAGGTTGCCTTCAACATCCAATGATACAGACTCATGTTTGGCTCAGTCTAACCATCTCATTCAGATGAATACATCAGTAGAAATAAAATTAATATATAATGAGAAATAAAATGATTAAGCTAATAAAGCAATCAAATGTGAAAGAACTATCAACAGAATATCAATAAACGGTACTAAATGTATGAGCATGCAGCAATTCAAATTCAAGCATATGAGTAACAATGTTTTTATACCAGAGTGGAAATCACAGGAAAAGTCATACACAGAATATTAACTTGAAATGTCACTTAGAAGAGTAGAAATCAAGTTTAAAATTTCCTCAGTAAAAGAAGTACAACTTTCAAGAATGAATGTAAGAAGAGTCAGAACATAAAAGTAAAGTAGAAGGAAAGAGAAACTAATGCAACAAGGCTGGGAAATGAAATAAAAACAATGACTAAGAAGTGATAAATTAAGCATAAATGTGGGAGCAGTACCTATTGTGCATCAGTAAAGCACAGCTGGATAAAGCAACCCACGGGGTCATTTTTGGGGTGACACCCTTGTCATGAGGCAGAGTGACTGAACAGTTGATTATATAAGTAAAGGCAGTGCATGGTCAAAGACCTTGCATTGCTTTCCTTAAGCAAACCTAAATTCTGCTTCAGCAACTGCTGTTGTTCATAAACAGAATTCAAACTAAAGGTCGGTGAACAGAGCTCATGCAGTCTATGCCTGGTAAATGAACACCCACTTCACAGTAAGGAGGCAGAACACCTGTGAAGCATTCAAAGAAAAAAACTAAAAAAAACTAAATAAATAAATAAAGCAGGATTCCAAATGCTTATGCTTCTGAGATAGTTAAACATTTACTCATGCTTGTGCTTAATCTCATGGGCAGACATAATCTCTGTCCTAATCTCACACTCAGACATAATCTCTGTCCTAATATCATACTCAGACATAATGTCTGTGTCATTCTAACACTATATGCTTATAATGACGGTACATTTCTAATACTGTAAAAAAATATACTAAAGTGTAATCATTCTTTGATTAAGTATCTTCTGTCTCTCTGTGTGTTGCTACAAAAACTCTAGTCTGTAACACTGTACTTTATTACCTGAACTGTATTAAGTTTAATTTGTTTTCTATGTATTGCTATATTATTTTTATTGCATCTGGATCATGGATGAAAAATGTTTGATTACCATTTCACTTACACAGTTAACAAATTGAAATCAATAAATAGATAAATAAGATGTCACTTACTTTAGAATTCATCATTTCATATGCAAAAATGAAAGTATATCTTAACCCTAGACAATGCTGATGTCTGCGCTGTCAGTGAGACATGGTTTAAAGCCACAGAGAGCACTCTAACAGTGCAAGGTTATAATGCCTTCCACACATTTAGGCCAGCTACAGTAATTCACAGGCAGGGACTAAAGGTGGACTTGTCTCTATTTACATCAAAAATAAATATACTTCAAGGCTGGTCAAACAGGAGAATGCACTTGAGCTGATCCATGTTCAAATCACGCTGGGTAAAATCTAATACCACTTCCTTGCAACTTATAGGCCCCCCCTCCTTGACCCAGGAAACCCATCCATGTATTTAAACTTATTAAAAACACTAACCATCCAACCCAATACCATATTCATGGGTGACTTTAATTACCTCACTATTAACTGGGAATCCTATATGACACCAAACGTACATGCACAGAGATTCCTGGATTTTGCAAAGATAAACTCCCTGAACCAGATATATACCAACCAGGGGTGCAACCATACTGGATCTGTCCCTCATTAATAAGGGAGACTGCTGTATACCCCCTACAGTAATGCATTCCCTAGTAAGGTTAGACCACAACATGGTTTCCTTTGAAGTAAAAATAAAACCTGGATGCCCAGATAAACCTGGAATATTCAGGAACTACTCTAAGTCTAACCTCCTGCTATTAAGTGAGAACCTGGCAAAATCTCAAGCTCCCATAAACCCTGAGAACACTTCTGCCTATGCAGAACTGTTCAAAGAAACCCTGTACAAGCATGTTAATAGCTGCATAGAGGCAGCTATACCCACCAGGAAGAAGTACAGAACTAACTAAAAAAACAAGCCACCCTGGTGGAATCACAAAATCAATCAGCTGTATAACAGGATTAAGAAAATCATGGCAAAAATTAAGAGGTGCAGCACCCAGCAGAAGAAAAGCCCTCTCATCAAATTAAACAAACAACTCAGAGGACAAATAAAGTCTAACAAAGCCAAATTTGAGGTAGGTTTGACCTCTGAGGCCAAGGACAACCGCAAAGCATTCGTTATGTCTGCAACCTCAAAGGCAATACACAATTGTGTGCAAAGCTCATTGTAAATAGAACCACCTATACTGAGCCATAAGATATAGGTTCATAGGTTAATAGGTAGGTACTAGGCTATTGGCCCTAGGGTCTATATAAGCCTAGCCAAAAAGGTACCCTGGCTTTCACTACCCAAGAAAATTGTTTTCCTGTGTCCCAGTCAAGCAGAGCTACAGAGGTGATCCCCAGGGTTAATTTCCTATTTCCCACCCAATCATCGAGATTTTTTTTGAAGAGTGCTAATGAGGAGCTTTGTTTGATATAGATAGGTAGTTTGTTCTGAAGTATGAGAAGTCTCTGGGACAGAAATCTATCCCTCCAGCATATTTTGTTTATTGTGGTGACAAGGTTTAGGTCCCTAAAGCGTGTAGCTCGGAGATATTGGGATTTTTTTAAGTGGAGAATGACCAACAGCTCTGGGTTTGACATAGCTTTGCATTTAGGCAGAGATCGCCTCTGAGTAGGTAATATGCGACATAGTAAAGCTGGTGTTTTTTTAGACGGTCTGTGTAGGGCATCTGTTTGAAGCCAGTAATCCTCTTTGTGAGGTATTTCTGTGGCCTTTCCAGTTGTTGTAGATGTCTTGTGAGGTACATACCAAAAGGGGTGTTGTACTCTATAATGGGTCTAATGAGTGATGAGTAGAGGGGAACAATGACCTCTTTCTTCCTGGATGAGAAACCTTTTGTGATGAGGTGTGCCACATAGAAGGATTTCTTGACTACTGTAGCGATGTGATTATCCAAGGAGAGACTACTGTCCACCTGTGTCCCAAGGTCTCTTATCACACTTTCGGTGTTAAGTAGACTACCACCTATGTGGTAGCTCATGGGTACAGAATTTTTACCAAAGGGGATGACAATGCACTTTTTGGCAATGAGCTTGAGGCCATGGCTTTGACACCAGGCATCTGTCTCAGTGAGGCCCTTTTGTAGGATGTTCACATCATTAGGAGTTTCTATTATAGCTTCTAGTTTGCAGTCATCTGCAAACTTTGTTAGTCAAAGACCTTATGTGTTAGCCTGTACTTCAGAAAAGTAGATACCAAACAGGAGAGGACCCAGGACTGAATCCTGTGGTACTCCACTTGTCACTGGTCTGAAGTCATATTTGGAGTCTGCTACTTTCACAGTGTGGGTTCTGTCAGTGAGCCAGTTGGCAACCCATCTTGTGACATAGGGATTTATACCCAGTTTAGTGAGTTTATCTAGAATTCCAGAGTGGGGGATGGTGTCAAAAGCCTTGACGAGATCTAGATAGGCTGTGTAAACCACCTTTCCCTTGTCTACGGCTTTGGTGACTGCTTCAAAGAAGTCTATTAGGTTTAGGAGACATGATCTGCCTTTTACAAACCCAAACTGGCTGGGGTCCAGAGTTTGGAGATTACCAATGTATTTGTTTATAAGTTCCATGATGATATGTTCCATGGCCTTGCAGACCCGGCTCGTTAGTCTAATGGGGCGGTAGTTCCCGGGATCCTTGATGGCTCCCCCTTTGTGGAGTGGGATAACTGTCACTGTGCGCCATTCAGTGGGCACAAAGCCTGAGGTGAGGCTATGATTGAACATGGTGCTTAGGTGGGGTGCCAGTTCATTCTGTAGTTTGTGTAGAACACAGCCTGGGATGTTGTCAGGTTCCATTGATGCTGTGTTCTTGCCTTTGGAGAGTGTGATTTTTACCTGTGCAGCTGTAATTACAGGAACTTTGCATTCTTCTGGTATAGAGATGGGCCCTTTAGGGTGTGAGAGGGGGGTAAAGTTAGCACTGAACCTATCTGCCAGGATGTTGATAATATCAGTTGCTTCTGTATATTTAGTGCCATTCTGCTGTAACTCAGAGCAGATCTGAGTGTTGACATTGAGATTCTTGACATAGCTATAAAATGCTTTGTGGTTGTCTTTAGAATAAGTGGTGATTTTGTTTTCGTAACTATATTTGGAGGATTTTATAAGGGGTCTCAGGTTCTTACTGAAGCTGACCAGGGAGTTCCTCCAATCATGGAATTTTACTCTTTTTTGCAACAGTTTCTTTCTTCTGTTGTAGAGTTTGTTTATGGCAGGGGACCACCAGATTGGCTTCCTTTTTTTGTAGGATAGCATCTTGGTTCTGTTAGGGAGAGCACAATTCATGCACTCATGTAAGTGCTTATAAAGTGCATTTGTGTAGGATTCAGCAGTCATACCTCTATTATACGTCTGCATGGGTGTCGTGACATTTGCCACTTCTGTCTTAAGAAGCGTGAAGTTGGATTTGGAGAAATTATTTATGGTGGTTTCCCTAATGGGGGGTGGGGGCGGGATGTGGATGTCTAGGTTGATTAGCTTGTGGTCAAATCTGACCAACAAGGAATTGAACTCTGGTGTGGAACACTGGTCACCCATGTTGGTAATGACCAGGTCTAGAATATTGCTGCCCCTGGTGGGGGTGTGGATAAGTTGATCCAAGGCATTGGAATTTATGAACTCCAGAAAACGTTGAGCAAAAGAGTTGGTACATGAGTAGTTTTCCCATTTAATGGTGGGGTAGTTGAAGTTACCCATTATTAGGGTGTTGGGTTGTACCCTAATATTTTCCAGTGTATCAAAAAATGAGGAGTGGGAATCCTGGGGCATGGTGGGGGATCTGTAACAAGTTACAGTTTGGATTGTGGTCCTGCCCAGAGTTAGTTGCACTTGGATAACCTCGGATGCCTTATGCTGAGCAACTAGCCTGGAGGTGTGCATATCCTTAATGAATATGGACATGCCTCCGCCTTTAGTGTTTCGGTCCAGGTTAGGTGGTCGAAAGGTGTGGCATGAATTATAGCATAGTAATGCAGGGGTGCTCTCTGGAGCCTTGAACCAGGTCTCTGTCACCGCACAGATGTTGATGTTTTCCATTTTAAGTAGTGCCTCGAGTGACTGCATTTTTGAGGTTTAGATTTCTAGCATTGAGTACCATTACCCTCAGATTTTGCTTGCTTGTACCTTTTACGGTGGTGTATTTGTCATCTGAACCTTGCCTATAGGGGTGGCAAGAGGCTTAGCCAGTACCCAGAATTCCAAGGACGACAGGTGCAGACCATCTCTGTCAAAGCATCATGGTCTGTCGATCATGTCATCCCAGGCAGACAGATACTGGATCCCCTTAGAATGACACCAGAAGCTTAGCCAATTGTTGAAGCCAATCATTTTGTCCTTGTATTGTGGTATCATGCTGGGTGATGGCAGGATGCTACTTAGGGCTAGGGTCATACCTGCCTGGGGCTACAAGATCAGAGAGCTCCTCCATGTCTCTTTTCATGTAGTCCATGGAGGTACGTCTCAGGTCATTCACACCAACATGGACAATGACAGAGTTATATTTGTTCTTGTTGTGGAGTGACCTGAGTGCGTGCATTATGTGGCAGATCCTGGCACTCAACAGGCAGCTGACAGTAACTTTCTCCTTGTTTAGTCTGGTGAGTGGAACATCAGTGTGCCTGACTATAGAGTCACCTATGACTAGAGTGTCGGGTACATTGTTATGCTTTATGGGCTGTGGTTGAGTGGCACACTGAGTTTGTGGGCTGTGTGTCATTTGGGTTGTGTTGTGGAGGTGGAGGTTGCTTGCATTTCTGCTTAGAGGTCTCTGTTGCTTGAGCAGATTTTTATTGAGAGCCTCCGTGAATGTAGGTGTGTGTTTTGTGTTTCTTTGCGTGTGTTTTGATGGTGTAGGTTTTGAGGGACTATGTGATGAGTGTGGTGTGGTACAATTGTTTACCTTCTCCTCTTGACTGTCTGACAGCAAACCTTCTGGCTGATAAATTCAGCTCCAACTTTACCCCTCTCTCTACCTTAATCTTCCTTCAGGAAATATCATCAAATATAACTCCCCCTAATATCACTAGGGAACAGGTCCTTAATGCTCTCTCTAAGACCAAGAACACTGCATCAATGGACCCAGACAATATCCCAGGATGCCTTCTAAATAGCCTGAAACATGACCTATCAGGGTCTCTAGAATTACTACTTAACTGTTGCCTCTAAACAGGCTTCGTGCCTCATGAATGAAGAAAGGCAACAGTCATCCCTCTGCACAAAGGTGAGCCATCTACAGACCCATAAGTTTCACTAGTCTTATATGTAAAGCCACAGAAAGAATTATCATGGAGATGATCAATAGAGATAGAGTAAACCTCCAGACACTGGACCCAACCCAGTTTGGTTTTGTCGAGGGCAGATCATGCCTATTCAGCCGGGTGGACTTCTTCGAGAAGGTCACCAAAGCAATGGATGAGGGCAAAATTGATCACACGCCTACCTTGACCTGGCCAAGGCATTTGACACAATACCCCACTCGGGTATTGTTGACAAACTCAAGAGATTAGGTACAAACTCATATGTCACCTGATGGATAACCAACTGGCTCACAGGCAGGACCCAGGAAGTCAGAATTGGGGAGTCCATCTCTACAAAGAGGCCAGTCACAAGTGGAGTCTCTCAGGGATCAGTCCTTGGACTGCTTCTTTTTGGCATTTACTTCTCAGAAGTCAAGGCCAATGTCAGTGGTCTCTGGCTGACTAAATTTGCAGATGATTGCAAATTAGGATCTGTCACTGAATCTCACACTGATGCAAATGTTCTCCAAGAGGGTCTGAGACAGACAAACAACTGGTGTCAGAGCCATGGACTAAAACTAAATTATAAGAAATGCATAATAGTATCCCTTGGGAAGTCATCCATCACTGGTAACTATCATATTGACAACACACCCCTTAGAGTTGACCCAGTAGTCATGGACTTAGGGACACACATAGATAGTAATCTAGCCTTTGATCATCACGTGTCTACAGTGGAGAGGAAATCATTCTATGTTGCCCAACTTATAAACAAAGGTCTGGCATCTAAGTCCAAGGAAGTCATTGTTCCACTGTATTCAGCATTCATCACACCTACCATTGATTACAACACCCCCTTTGGTATATACCTAACCAGGCATATCCACCAATTGGAATATCCACAGAGGTTCCTCACTAAAAGAATGCAGGGAGTAAATAATATGTCCTATGCAGACCGCCTCCAGGCCCTGTTCATGTACTCTGTCTCTACAGACTTTTGAGGGGAGATCTATGCCTAGCATACAAAGCATTGTGAGATCCCACTCTGATGGACCTCCTGCATATCCACAAAATAAACAGCACCAGAATTACCCATTCTAAAGATTGAAACCTTGCCTGTGATATAAATAGGACCTGCTAGTGAGACAGGTATGTATCCCAGGAACTACCCAGTCTATGGAACAGGCTCCCCATCCTTGTGAAGGAGAGTTCCTCCCTAACCCAATTCAAGTGCAACTTGGACAATTGGATGGCAAATCAGAAATTCATCCCTGGTTTGGCACCTATTTCTCTGATAGACAGAGGTAATCTTAAATGGTTCATCTTCCAGGCCCATGCTTACACGTATCAAGGGTATCAGAACCTGTCAGAGGTTTGGGATGCATGGCTAGGCTTAAAAAGGCCCTTATGGTCATTAGCCTAGTAAACACCTATGAATCTATGAATGTATATAAACAAATAACTAGGAGCATGAAATGTAGGTTCAGAGATCAGAATACCCTTGTTCAAATAGATATAGTTTAAAAAAAAAGAAGACAGAAATATGTCACATTACAAAGAATATGTAACTGGACAGAAGGAAGAGGTAAAGCATCAGATAACAGAAAGCCAATGAGAAACAAGATACAAGCAGACACGAGAAAAAAAGAAAGTCGGAGTGTCTGACAATGGGATCTTTTCTCAAAGTAACTAAACATGCACCAGTGACAGATGTTATGGTGGATGGAAATGACAATGTGCAATACAAATGTGAAGGTGCAAAGTACCAAATCAATAACAGAAAGTGTAAATGTAAAGGTGCACTTAAGGGAAGGCTCTGCTTTTCCATCATTCTTTTACAGCTGCTAGAAGAGCAGAGCCCACAAAGAAAACAACCATGGGAATGACTGCTTGCAGAGCAGTTAAGAGTGAGATAAACTAGCTGAACATATAGACAGCATCTCAAATCTCAAATAAGCTGTAGGACTATGATGAGGGGAACAGATTCATAGAGAAGATACTATTAAGAAAACTTTCAGTTCTATACAAAACTGGAGATACAGCTCAATCTCAGGAAATTTGGACAAAGCCAAAGTAATGGAGAAATAAAGGCCCAAAATCAGGGACATATTTTTAAATATTGTTCTTATAAATGTAGAAAGTTGTTAGAATAACAGTCTTTACATTTGTATGCATTTTCTGAAGGATATGAAATACAAAACTCAAATGTATTTAAGCAGTTACCCACTTAAATCCTCTCTGATTTTTCAGAGAAATTTTACGAGGAACAGACAAAAATTATGAGAAGAAATCTGGACAGTTGAGAGGTATGCTGGAGGCAATGCGCAGTCTATGCAAACATTTATTTAGAAATGTCAAAAAGTAATTCTAGCACAGGTTCATGCTAAAGGTAACTGCTTTAGCAAACAGTTCTGGAATCAAATAAAAAATAACTCCAGATCATTCCACTGAAAGCTGCAGAAAGGAAATTGCTGAGGACTGAGTGCTAATTAAAAATGTTTAAGAAGAAAGTGGAACTTACTGCCATGAGAAAAGCAAAAGATACTATTCCCTGACCTGATTTACTGACCTCTTGTAAGAATCAGAGTCAGCACACAACACATAAAAGAAAAGTTCAATACATCATTTAGTTTATGTTTTATGTTTTGCGTCTGCACTAGCTTTTTTACTCTCTTCAATTCAAAACGTGCTTAAAGGAAAGTGTATAAATAAACCCTAAAAAAGTAAGTACGTTTTATTAGGAATGATTTTCCAGGGATGTTTCCAGTTTTTGACCAATTATCATGCTTTTGTTTGTTGTTAAAACATTAGAAAATGTGGTCAACAGGGATGAGTTCACCTCATAAGACACAAGGTACACAGTTTGATTTTAATCTAGGGTTATTGGCTAGGGCTAAAATGGCCCTTCAGAACAGTTAGCCTACCATTCACCAATGAACTTATGAACTGAACTTAGGAGTAGTTCAAGGACCATATATTTGTCAACTGTCTACTTACTAATGCCCAACATGACCTTACATCAGAATACAAAATTCTTTACTTGTTGGTGTGAAATACTTTCTGACAGAGATGAATAATCAGTGTTCATAGGTTCATAGGTGTGTACTAGGCTAATGGCCCTGCAGCCTTTACAAGCCTAACCGATAGGATTATCCTGGCATTGTGCCACCTGCCCTTAGTTCCCAGTGCCTGTTGAGTAGAGCCACTGGAGTGATCCCCGGGGTGAATTTTCTATTTCCCATCCACTTATCAAGATTTCTCTTGAAGAGGGACAGTGAGGTGCTCTGCTTGACATGTATGGGAAGTCTATTCCATAGCATGGGCAGTCTCTGGGTTATGAACCTGTCCCTCCAGCTTGTTCTGTTGATTGTGGTAATGAGGTTGAGGTCTCTGGAGCGTGTAGTGCAGAGGGATTGGGAATTCTTTAGATGTAGCATTTCTAACAGAGCTGGGTCAGACATGGCTTTGTAAGTCAAGCAGAAATTGCTTCTAAGTAGGCGATATGAGACAGAGGATATTTGAAGTTTTTTGAGTCTGTCCATATAGGACAAGTGTTTAAGGTCTAAGGTCCTCTTTGCGAGGTATTTTTGAGGCGTCTCCAGTTGTTGTAGGTGTCTAGTGAGGTACATGCCAAACGGGGCATTGTACTCAATTATTGGCCTAATGTAGGAAGTGTAGAGGGAGACAATGACCTCTTTCTTCCTGGATGCAAAACCCTTAGTAATGAAATGTGCCACATAGAAGGACTTTCTGACCACAGTGTCAATGTGGTGGTCAAAAGAGAGGTTGCTGTTAACCTGTGTTCCCAGACTTCTTATGATGCCTTCTGTGTTCAGTGGACTACCACTGATGTGGTAATTCATAGGAACCAGGTTTTTCCCAAAGGGGATGAGGACACATTTTTTGGCATTGAGCTTAAGGCCATGGTTCTGACACTAGTCATTGGTCTCAGTGAGGCCTTTCTGTAGGATGTCAACATCACTTGGGGAGTTAATTATGGCTCCCAACTTGCAATCGTCTGTGAACACTGTCAACCAGAGTCCCTTTGTGTTGGCCTGAACTTCAGAGAAGTAGATACCAAACAGGAGAGGACCCAGGACCAAACCCTGTGGGACTCCACACATGACTGGTCGACAGTCTGACTTGGAGTCAGCTGCTTTCATACTGTGGGTTCTATCTGTGAGCCAGTTTGTAACCCACCTAGTGATATAGAGGTTGATGCCTAACTTAGTGAGGTTTTCTATGATTCCTGAGTAGGGAATGGTATCAAAGGCCTTGGCCAGATCAAGATAGGCTGTATGAACTACCTTGCCTTCATCCACGGATCTGGTGACTGACTCAAAGAAGTCGACCAGGTTGAGCAGGCATGATCTACCCGTCACAAAACCAAACTGTGTGGGATCCAGAGTTTGGAGGTTCCCTATGTCTTTGTTTATTAGGTCCATGATAATGCATTTCATAGCTTTGCATATCAGACTTGTCAGCCTAATGGGGCGATAGTTCCCAAGGTCTGTAGTCACTCCTCCTTTGTGGAGAGGGATGACTGTAGCAGTGCGCCATTTGGTAGAGACAAAGCCTGAGGTGAGGCTGTGATATTTTTAGGTCCCATAGAAGCTGTATTCTTGGCCTTGGACAGTGCTATTTTAACCTGTGCAGCAGTAATACTTGGTGCCTGGCAATCTACTGTAATTGTGATTGGTCCTTTGTTGGGGTAGAGAGGGGTAAGGTTGGCAATGAATATCCGTTGGCTCTGTATAGGAGGTGCCATTGTGCAACAGCTCCGAGTAAATCTGGGTGTTGCCATGGAGATTCTTTACATAACTATAGAAGGCCTTGTGGTTGTCTTTACTAACTGCTGCAATTCTGTTTTCATAGCTAGCTTTAGTGGATTTGATGAGGGATTTCAACTTTTTTTGAGGCTGATAAAGGAGTTTTTCCACTCTTGGGACTTCACCTTATTTCTCCTCAGTTTCCTCCTTCTGTTGTAGAGTTTGTTTATGGCACAGGACCACCAGATTGGCTTACTTTTTTTGAAGGAGAGCATCCTGGTTCTCTTGGGTATGGCAAGATCCATGCATTTGTGTATGTGTTCGTACAGGGCATTAGTGTATGATTCTGCAGTCATGCAGCAGTTCTCCAATTGCATGGGTGCCGTGAAGTTGGCCACCTCTGTTTTTAGGAGCACAAAGTTACCTTTGTTCAAGTTTTTCATGGTGGTTACCTTTGCATGGGGGGGGGGGTGGATTTCCAAGGTGATTAGTTTGTGGTCAGATCTAACCAGGGGGCAGTTGACTATTGGTACAGAGCAACGGTCACCCATGTTAGTAATGACCAGGTCAAGGATGGTGCTACCTCTAGTGGGGGTAAGAATGAGCTGGTCAAGGACATTGGAATTAATGAATTCCAGGAAACGTTGGCAAGTGTATTGGTACATGAGTAGTTTTCCCAATTAATGGAGGGGTAGTTGAAGTCGCCCAGTATGAGACTGTTAGGTTGGACCCTAGTATTCTCCAGGGTGCTTAGGAACGTGGAGTGTGAGTCTTGGGTCATGGTTGGGGACCTGTAGCAGGCTATGACCTGAATCGCTGTCTTACCCAATGTTAGCTGCACCTGAAGTATCTCTGATGCGTCATGTTGGGCTACCAGTCTGGAGGTGTGTGCATCCTTTATGAATATGGAAACACCTCCGCCTTTGGAGCTTCGGTCCAAGTTCTGGGGCCGGAAGGTATGGAATGAGTTATAGCCTGGTTGTGCAGGGGTGATATCTGTTGCCTTGAACCAGGTCTCTGTTACAGCACAAATGTTCATGTTCTCCATTTTAAGGAGTCCTTCGAGCGAGTGCATTTTGAGATTTAGACTTCTAGTGTTGAGCAGCATGACCCTCAGATTGCATTTGTTTGTAGCTGTTATGGTGGTAATTTGGTCTTTGGAACACTGCCTAAAAAAGGCACTATAGGGGTGGCAAGAGCCTTGGCAAGTATATGGAAGCTGAGAGGTGACAGATGCAGACCATCTCTGGAAAAGCATCTAGGTCTGTCAATCATTTCATCCCAGGCAGACAAATACTGGATCCCCTTAGAATGACACCAGAAATGTAGCCAATTGTTTAAATCAATCATTCTCTGCTTGTACTGTGGTATCATTCTGGGTGATGGTAGGATGCTGCTCAGGGCTAAAGTCATACCCATCTGGGCTACATAATCTGAGAGCTCCTCCATGTCTCTTTTCATGTAGTCCAGGGAGGTACGTCTCAGGTCATTCACACCCACATGTACAATGACAGAGTCATATTTGTACCTGTTGTTGAGAGACCTGAGTGCGTGCGTTATGTGGTGGATCCTGGCACCTGACTAGCAGCTGACTGGTACATTCTCCTAATTCAACCTACTGAGTGGGACATCAGTGTGCCTCACTATCGAGTCACCTATGACTAGTGTGTTGGGCATGCTGTTTTTCCTTGGGGGCTTTGGTTGAGTGGCACACTGTTTAGGAGAGTTATGTGTCTCATGATTAGTGTTGTGTTGTGGTGTTTGAGTGTGTTTCTGCCTTGGAGGTCTCTGCTGTTTGCGTAGATTTTTATTGAGAGCCTCCATGAAGGTGGGTGTGTGGTTTGTGTTTTTATGCGAAGGCAGTGCTGGTGTGTGTTCTGGAGGGCTATGTTTTCTATGTGGTGTGGTGCAAGTGTTGACCTTCTCCTCTTGACCAGCTATTCCCGTCATGGCTGCAGAGTGCATGGCTTCCAATTTGAATACATAAGTGCATCTCTCGCAAGTCTGAGTGATGGGAGGTAAGAGGAGAGGGTTATCAGTGTACATGAGGCAGTTGCTACACTGCCTCAGGATGCCCAAGCTCACCAGGCTAATAGGAGAATGCAGAGGGAACTGACCTTTAGACATGCCTGGAGGGTTGGGCATTAATAATAAGTACTGGTGCTGTTTCCTTGTATAACATTTAGTGCTGGTAGCACTGTTGTGTGCTACAATAATTGCTACAAGAAATCTGGTAAAGTGCTAGACTAATAAGCTAGTAAAGGTGCAGGAGGGCAGAGAACTAGCAGATCTAAGGGAAAAATTGAACAGCACCGCTCAGAAGCTTACAATCTGGACTACACTAGTTCCAGGCAGGAAGCAGTTTTTTTTTTTTTTTTTTTTTTTTTTAGTAGAAAGTGAAGAGACAGAAGATAATAAGATAATTCAATATACAGAAGCTAAAGGGGTGGGCCTTTGCGAAGTTCTCACTATTAACAGTAGAATGAGCTGATGTAATCTGACTGGGGGGGGAGATTCCAGTATCAACTTTATACCAGAGGAGGGCAACTCAAAGCCACCAAGACATAAGACCACTACAAGAACTGGGTGAGAGTCTGGGAAAAAAACAGTTGTACAGATTACAGAGATGTTGTGTCTTTCGACTTTTCCCAGTTAGGGGTCGCCACAGCAGAACTCCGGTCCGCTAATGATTGGCAGTAGATTTTTACGTGCCGAGTTGTCAGCCCTGATGCACAACCTTCAACGAAGGCATACCCATTCACGCATGTCTCCACACAGAAGACGCTCTAGCTGAGAATCGAACAGGACAACGTCTTACTGTGAGGCGACAAAGCTACTGCTGCACCACCACCACAGTTCTGTACAGATTACAGAGATATTAAATCAAAATTCCCTTCGAAGTGTTCTTGCTCTATGAAAACCATTTGGCACAGTAAACTGTAACCAGCTTAGCAGCACCTCATAGATGATTGTCACTTTTTCCTATTTGAGAATGAATTTGTACAGTTGTCTGACACTTGCATTTTCTGTTACTCTTATTTTTTTTTCTCTTAACCCATGATTTCCCTTGGGTGCTTAACTGACTCATTTGACTACTCAAAGACAATGGCTTTATGGTTCAATTCTCCGCCCGGAGGAAAGCTGAGCATCAGGAGTGCACCACTATCAGTTTAATTTTCATTTGGGACCAGGGTTTTCCTCTTTACCTTGATATCTCTCATCCCCACTCATGTGCGTGCATGCAATTAGAATGTGCAAGGGCGTGCCACCCACTGCTGTTACTGATAAGACCCTTCAATATGCCCTTTCCCCCCCTTATAAGCAATGTCTTACACTCAATTTCCTGCCTGCACCAGGGATTCTAGGGTGTAGTTTGTTCTCCAGAAATGAGCTCCCAGCACTCCTATCAAAGTGAGATGAGCAGAAACTGGTACCTCACTGCTCCTAAATCTCTCCTCCTCCTGCACCTGCTCATCCCTCACCTGTAAATCAGACCATGAGCATGTGAACTGTTGTCAGGGCATCATCTCCCTGCACCACAGAGCTAGGCTAGCTTAACTTTTTTTGTATAATTTGTTATTTTTTTATTATCATTTTCTTTATATCACTTGGAATTCTACAGAGCTCACCCGTTCTTTCTTTTGTGCTGCTACTGCATTGTTCTGTCGTACTGTCCTGCGTTACACATTTTCATGTCCTTCCTAGCTTTCATCTACTTTCTCCAATTGCAGGTCCACATTTTCACTCCATTTGTACAAGACCTGGATCACTTTAACACTTTACTTTTGTCTTTGATTTACCTTAACATTTAATATACAGTAGTCACTACAGTATATTGCTGCTGTCATTAAATATTAGTCTGCAGATGCCTTTCTCTCATATAATGTGATTGATAGTTTTATCTCATGGCTTCTGTTATTACTAACAATTTATGCTGTGTGCTCATTTTAAATCAATGTTGTCACTGTTCATACAACTTTCACCTACTCACATACCATGCAGCATGTTGAAATCATCTTCTGATTGCTTTGCCACTTTTATACCATATTTCTAATCTATCCCACTATCCCTGGCCACTGCATCTGGTAGTTTATATAGATTATCATGTCCCATTCTTCCTCCAAGAATATACTTCCCACATGATTCCTTCCAGCTTGCTTTTGTCACCATCATCAAGTTGTTTTGATGTTATTAAATAGGTTTTAAATATACCATGATTCCGGCTCCTTATCAATTATTTATTATACATATATGTGCACTATAGTCTTACACCATTATGCATTCTTTACCCTCTAACCAAGCTTCTATTTCTATTCTAGTTTGTTATGATTTCTGATATTTCTTTGAAGTGTTAGGAATTTACGCAGTACTTTAGACATTGGTAGATTAAAGTGCTTTCCTGCACTCCCAAAACCATGCCATTTGTTTATTATGCTTTACGTTGTGAAAGCCTACACTTTTACATTTCTTCAAACTGAAAATATTATCAGTCTTCCAGAAATAAGTCCTTCTGTGTAGCATAGCTCAAATGTGAATATCAGAGCTACTCACTTGTTCTGATTAATGGTGGTTAGCAGGATAATTACTTGTGACTCCTTCATGATGAGTTCAATGGAATTCATGTTACGTGATTACTCAAACATAACTTCACATTAAACAACTTTTTTTGAATAATATAACAACGGAGTTGCAACTGGTGCTTAATTTCTGAACTATTTTAGCTTCATTTATTGATTTAGGAAGATGAGCATCTGCCACTTGTTCATTGGTGACCACAAAGTATTGATGCTTTGTAATTTCTATACTCATCTTGATGACCTATTTCTTTTTATACATTTTGAAATAGTTATGCTATATTCCTGATTATAGACGCTGTATAACATCGTATTGCTACTTAATGCCTTGTAATAATCCTGTAACATTGCTGTTTAATGCTAATTTATAATGAAAATTGTATAATATGTTGGAGCTTTTCTCCCCGGGCCTCCGCTGAAAAAGGGCTCTTCAGCTCAGTCGGACAATCCTGGTTAACAAATGTAAAATAAATAAATTTCTAATAAAGCTAAAAAATATTTCTCCTGGATCTGTTGACGTCATATATCTCTTTTGTACTCTATTAGTTTCTAAATGTATTCACCTATATTAGTTAATCTATTTTTAAATATTATAATTGTACGGACTTATCTGCAGATTACATTAAGATAACACGACTTATTATCTGATTCTGCTATTTTATATGCTATATTAACCCATACCAAAAGGTGATCATTTTTTCATTTTGTTTTACAAACAGATATCTTGTTTTTAATTGGCCATAAAATCAGACTCTCTAAAGTTACTTTAAGATGTTCTGATCATCCTCAAATATATATTTTTTCTAAACTTTAAATCTATGTAAAAACTGTAAACTTGATTCGAGAACTGTACATCAAGCAAGTACAAGCAAAAATATATTAGTCAAGATTTGGCTGTTGAGGGTCCCCCCACCTACAACACATCCAGCAACCTCTATATTCTCCTAGCTCACCTATCCATTCTCTCTTGAACAGCCATTCCCTAATCCAGGACACTGGATGCATAAAAAACCTAAGGCTTTCAACTTGAGTCATGTTTGGTTCATTTATTTTTTATTTATTTTATTTTATATTTGTTGACTGGGTTTGCCCGACTGGGCTACAAATGCCCATTTTCAGCGGAGGCCCAAGGAGAAAAGCTCCAACAGACAATATAAATTTTACATATGAAATACATATAGAAATACATTCGTCAGTACCACAGATTAATGCATTACAGTGCCACATATTACATTCATCAGTACCACACATTATTGCATTACAGTGGCATACATTAAACTGGAGCAAGTGAAATACATAGAAATACATTCATACTGTTCATACTGTCAAATGTCCTATTAAAGCTGATGCAAATTATATCAACATACAGTTTTATTTCAAATGGTTTTATAATTAGATTATACAAAGTTATATTGCTATTTGTTCTTTATTTTTCTTTCATTATCATTCTCCTTATATAACCCAGCCACTGGGGATGCACAAGCCAGTGCATTTCTTTGTGCCGGTTCCAAGCCCGGATAAATGGGGAGGGTTGCGTCAGGAAGGGCATCTGGTGTAAAACTTCACCGAAACATTTCATACAGTCACCAAGAAAATTTTTTTATACCGGATCTGTCGAGGCCTGGGTTAACAACGACCGCCACCAGTACTGTTAGCCTACAGGGTGCTGGCGGAAATTGGGCTACTGTTGGCCGAAGGAGGAGAAGAGGTGGAAGACATGGCTGAAGGCAGGAGGAGAGGAGAAAGGCTAGGACTGTGGTAGTGAGGGTCAGAACTTTGAATGTTGGCAGTATGACTGGTATAGGGAGAGAGTTAGCTGATATGATGGACAGAAGGAAGGTTGGTATATTGTGTGTGCAAGAGACCAGATGGAAGGGGAGTAAGACTAGGTGTATCGGAGGTGGGTTCAAATTGTTTTATCATAATGTGGATGGGAGGAGAAATGGAGTAGGAGTTATTCTGAAGGAACAGTATGCTGAGAGTGTTTTGGAGGTGAAAAGTGTGTCGGATAGAGTGATGTTTATGAAGCTGGAAATTGATGGTGTAATGATGAATGTTGTTAGTGCATATGCTCCACAAGTTGGGTGTGCAATGGATGAGAAAGAAAAATTTGGGAGTGAATTGGATGAAGTGGTGATGACTGTACCCAAGAGTGAGAAAGTGGTGATTGGAGCAGATTTCAATGGGCATGTTGGTGAAGGGAACAGAGGGGATGAGGAAGTGATGGGTAGGTATGGTGTTAAACAAAGGAATGCAGAAGGTCAGATGGTAGTGGATTTTGCGAAAAGGATGGACATGGCTGTGGTGGATATGTATTTTAACAAGAGGGAGGAGCATAGGGTGACATACAAGAGTGGAGGAAGATGCACACAGGTGGATTATATCTTATGTAGGAGGGCCAGTTTGAAGGAGATTGGAGACTGTAAAGTGGTGACCGGAGAAAATGTCATTAGGCAGCATAGGATAGTGGTTTGTAGGATGACGTTGGTGATCAAGAAGAGGAGGAGGAGTGTGAGGGCAGCACCAAGGATCAAGTGGTGGAAATTGAAAAAGGGTAATTGTGAGGTGGAGTTCAGGGATGAGTTAAGGCAGGCACTGGGTGGCAGTGAAGAGTTACCAAATAGCTGGGTAACTACAGCAGAGCTAGTAAGGGAGACGACTAGAAAGGTGCTTGGTATCACATCTGGACAGAGGAAGGACGACAAGGAGACATGGTGGTGGAATGAGGAAGTACAAGAGAGTATACAGAGAAAGAGGTTGGCAAAGAAGAAGTGGGATTGTCAGAGAGATGAAAAAAGTAGACAGGAGTATAAGGAGATGAGGTGCATGGCAAAGAGAGAGGTGGCGAAGGCTAAGGATAAGGCATATGAAAGGTTGGACACTAAGGAGGGAGAAAAGGACCTGTACTGATTGGCTAGACAGATGGACCAAGCTAGGAAAGATGTGCAGCAGGTAAAGGTGATAAAGGATAATGAGGGAAACATACTCACAAGCGAGGAGAGTGTGTTGAGGAGATGGAAAGAGTACTTTCAGGGGTTGATGAATGAAAAGAATGAGAGGGAGAGAAGGTTGGATGATGTAGGGATAGTAAATCATAAGTACAATGGATTAGCAAGGAGGAAGTAAGGATAGCTATGAAGATAATGAAGAATGGAAAGGCTGTTGGCCCAGATGCAATACCTGTGGAAGCATGGAGGTGTTTAGGTGAAATGGCAGTGGAGTTTTTAACCAGATTGTTTAATGAAATCTTGGAAGGTGAGAGGATGCCTGAGGAATGGAGAAAAAGTGTTTTGGTACCGATTTTTAAGAATAAGGGTGATATGCAGAGCTGTAGTAACTACAGAGGGATAAAATTGATCAGTCACAGCATGAAGTTATGGGAAAGAGTAGTGGAAGCAAGGTTAAGAAGGGACGTGATGATTAGTGATCAGCAGTATGGTTTCATGCCAGGAAAGAGCACTATAGATGCGATCTTTGCTCTGAGAGTGTTGATGGAGAAGTACAGAGAATGTCGGAAGGAGTTGCATTGTGTTTTTGTAGACTTAGAGAAAGCATATGACAGGGTGCCTAGAGAGGAGTTGTGGTATTGTATGAGGAAGTCAGGAGTGTCAGAAAAGTATGTAAGAGTGGTAAAGGATATGTGCGAGGGTAGTGTGACAGCGGTGAGGTCTGCAGTGGGAGTGACGGATGCGTTTAAGGTGGAGGTGGGGTTACATCAAAGATCAGCTCTGAGCCCTTTCTAATTTGAAATGGTGATGGACAGGTTGACAGACATGATCAGACAGGAGTCCCCGTGGACTATGATGTTTGCAGATGACATTGTGATCTGTAGTGAGAGTAGGGAACAGGTGGAGGAGACCGTGGAGAGATGGAGATATGCCCTAGAGAGAAGAGGAATGAAGGTCAGCAGGACTAAGACAGAATATATGTGTGTGAATGAGAGGGTGGATAGAGGAATGGTGAGGATGCAAGGAGTAGAGGTGGCGAAGGTGGATGAGTTTAAATACTTGGGGTCAATAGTTCAGAGTAACGGTGAGTGTGGAAGAGAGGTGAAGAAGAGAGTACAGACAGGATGGAGTGGGTGGAGAAGAGTGTCAGGAGTGATTTGTGACAGACGAGGAACTGTAAGAGTGAAAGGGATGGTCTACAAGAGGGTAGTGAGACCAGCTATGTTATGTGAGTTGCAGACAGTGGCATTGACAAAAAGGCAGGAGCTTGAGCTGATTGTGGCAGAATTAAAGATGTTAAGATTTGCACTGGGTGTGACGAGGATGGACAGGATTAGGAATAAGTATATTAGAGGGTCAGCCCAGGTTGGAAGGTTTGGAGACAAAGCCAGAGAGGCAAGATTACGTTGGTTTGGACATGTGCTGAGGAGGGATGCTGAGTATATTGGGAAAAAGATGCTAAGGATGAAGCTACCAGGTAACAGGAAAAGAGGAAGGCCTAAGATAAGGTTTATGGATGTGGTGAGAGAGGACATGCAGGTGGTTGGTGTGACAGAGCAAGATGCAGAGGACAGGAAGAAATGGAAACAGATGATCTGCTGTGGCGACCCCTAACGGGAACAGCCGAAAGAAGATGATGATCATTCTCCTTATATCAGTTGACATTCTATACAGCCCAGCCTTCCTTTCTTTTGTACCACAATTGCAGTGGTCGTACTGTCCTGCATTAGTCTTTTTCATGTTTTCTTCCTAGATTTACTTTCATTTTCTGTGGTTACTCATCTTCACTCCATTTTTGCAGTAAGACCTGGATCACTTAAATACTTTACCACTGTGTTTGACTTACCCTGTTGTTTAGCATGCAGTGGTCTCTACTGCTTATTGCTTTTGCCATTAAAAACAAGGCATGTTTTGGATTAATTAATTCATTTATTTTCATGTGTTAACTAGGGTAGCACCCTCAACCCTTCTGGACCTGGTCAGTCATTACTAAATACAATCCTGAGTACTGACTAGAGTATCTATGGTATTACACTGGGATGAAATGGCTAGGCTTGAAATGACCTCCGGGTCGATAGCCTAGCAACCTCCTATGATCCTATGATAGAACAAGTAAGATAATTTTCAGGTTCCATCTGATATTATATAGAACAGCAGAACATGAAAATTTAATAACTGACTCTAGTACTCAGAAAAGGATTTCAAAAGCTCTTTCTATAACTAATCTTTTCATCACCTTTTATGAACTGAATTTTATAATATGCTTGTGGGGCTTTGTATGTTTAACTCATTTGGATCACCCTTGTTCATAAAGTGCGGCTTCACAGCTGAGGTCTTCAAATCATTAGAAATAATATACTTAGCATATCTTTTTTCAAAATCATGGTTGATGTCTCAACTCTTCTAAGTTTTTTAATCTTTTTTTTCAAACACCTTTATTGAATTAATAAAAAGTAAACCGTTACAAAACCAAGTAAACGCTCCTTCTCAGAGGTAAAAAAGTAGATAAATCTGTAAATAGTATACGGCTGGAGTGAAGCAAATTCAAGCAGTTCAACTGTCATGAGACAGTCCAAGAATCATTTCTGATCGTATTCCCAAAATCACGAAAATATTATAAAACCAGATAAAACTTTATTGCATGAGATAAGCGCCTTCGCTATGTATAGCTTCTTCAGATCTCCAAACAACAGAACTAGCAGCAGAAATGAAATAAATACACTTCTCAATTAAACAATTAATTAAGTAGATGGAATAATTTAAAGTAAAATGACAAAAAAGAAAGCAATGACTTAATAAAAATGCAATGGTAAATAGATGAAATTGTATAAGAAATATATTAAAAGCACATGAAAATGTTGAAAAATACATGCATATGCATTTCTGTTTTAAAAGGGGTCTAAACATGTATATACATAGATGTAATATACGCATAGACAAGTGAATGTGTGTAAATAAAAAATATATATGTATATATATATATATATATATATATATATATATATATATATATATACAGAACGCACACATACATAAAAAATATATATATATGAAGAAAAAATATAAACATAAACATGTATGTGGACAAAATGTGTATACATTAATTATCTAATGTTCCTACGTCCCCTCAATCTAGGTTTTAATGATGCTCTCTCATTAAGTCCTGACCCACTGTCAGCTCTAAATAAAACAATCCATTCACTTTCCTTACTTTCTGTGTACATCCTAATGTCACCCCCTCTCCTGGTTGGAGTTATAACCTCCAATACTCTGAATAAGAAATGGTGTGTGTTCCCAAACTGATTGACATGCTTCGCTAAAGCATTATGTGGAGAGCCTTTTTTAATATGGTAGATATGTTCTCTTACTCTGTCTCTAAGTATACGGTTCGTTTTACCTACACAGAAACAGGAGCAGGATTGACAGACAGCTAAATAAACCACATGACAAGTCATGCAGTCAGCATCAACATTCGTACTAAAAACAAGCTGTGAATTAGGATGCACAAAGACTTTGCTTGTATCCATGAATGAGCAAAAATTACAACGTCCACAGGGTTTAGTGTGACCTACTGCGCTGCCAACCATTCCATGTTTTGGGTAGCAAAGCATCCTTTTCAAGTTATTTTTGTTTCTATATTGGAACTTGGGTGCCTCACCTACTATGTTTTTCAATTCATCATCCACCTACAAGATGGACCAGTATTTACCAATGATCTCTCTGACTTCATAGTAGTCAGATGAGAAAGGTGTTGAAAATCTAATACCAGACTGAACCCCATGACTACTCATGGTACCAGCAGGATGAGGTGGTCCAAAATATGGTGTAGCTGTTGTAGGGCATAGAGTGTGGGTGTTCATTAGAGAGCGACTAACCTCATTGATGTTGTATCCTCTCTGCAGTAGCCTATCTCTTAAATTATCCAATTCTACTGCAAATCCTCCTTCAGTAGGATTTAGCCTAGAGGCTCTAATTGCTTGACTCTTCATGATATTTCTAAAAACATGTGGTGGATGCATGCTCGATCTCATAAGTAGCGAGTTGCAATAACATGCTTTCCAAAAAACTCCTGTGTTTATAAGTCCATTCGATAGTCTCTCTATATATAGGTCTAAAAACTCTATCCTATAAGCTGAATAATTCATAGTAAATTTAAGACAGCTAGTCAAGTTATTCATAATATCGAACATTGATCTAAGCTGATCCACTGTCCCTTTCCAAAGGACAAAAACATCATCCACAAAACGTCGATAAAAACAGTATGTTCCTTGAACAAGGCCTCACAAAATAGGACATGTTTCTCCCAATGGGCTAAGAACATACTGGCGTAGCTGTTGGCACAAGGTGTGCCCATTGCTACGCCATCTAATTGCTTATAAACCATATCATTAAACATGAACAAGTTGTTTTCTAAAGCCAACCCCAAAAAATGTACCAACAAATCAATCTTAACAATGGTATAATCACTATGTTCCTTTAGATATTCAAATATATAAGTGAGTCCCAGTGCATTGGGAATAACTGTGAATAATGACTGAATATCAAAGGTGGCAAAAAGATATTCATCAGAGATATTATGGCTCTTAACACAGTCATATAATTCCATCAGGAACTGCTTAGAGTCCCTTAACACAAATTCATTATTATTCAAAACTTGTCTTAGGTGTTTCTCTACATAAACAGAGAGATGCCCAGTGACCCATCCTCGACCAGAAACTATCGATCTCATGGGTGGGTCATGGGCATCCTTGTGTATTTTTGGTAAACCATGAATAATGGGGGTGACAGGAGTTTTCACAGTAAGGTATTCATAAAGGTCTTTGTCTATCAGTTGACTTTTAAAAATATCTAACAAAGTATCACTGACATACCTAATAACATCTTTTAAAGCATCTACGGTAATGACTTGATAAAACTTATCATTTAACATATTAGACATAGAGTTACAGTAAAATACCATGTTCATAATAACAACATGGCCACCCTTATCAGCTGGCCTAATAATAATAGTGGAATCTCCCTGTAACTTTTTGAGGCTCTGTCTTTCCTTATAGGTCAAATTGTCATTCTTCACCGACCTTCTATTAAAGTAACTATTGTCATAATATTTATATAATTCATCCTCTGTCAGTCGTAGAAACGCCTCTACTAAGGGGTGATGGATGGGTACATATTCACTTAAGTTTCTGAAAACAAAACCATTATTCTGAGATAATCCAGTATTTGAATCATTATATAAATACTTGAGCATAACATTCCTACAAAATAATCTCAGGTCAATTATCGTGTCTGTGAGCCTACTATGGCTTTTAGGGATGTAATTTAACCCCTTACTTAGTAGCCTAACATCATCATGTGATAAAGTTACGTTCAATAAATTATAAACTAGTGTTTGTCTACATTGTGCCACATTTTCTTCAAAGTTCGATTGGGTTGGAACTCCCCAGAGAACTTTCTCTTTTGCCTGCCACATCATCCCAACTTACTGTGTCCAACGGACTGTTTTGAAGTATGCATTTTGCACATACAAATCATTACCCATGTTTGTGATTCAGAAGAGTTGGCTTCAGCAAAATAGCCTGAACAGCTCACTCTGTATTGTTATTATGACACTTGTATTTGCAAGTTTTGATATTATGAAAAAGAAACAGAAAAACTAGAAGAGAATGAAGAATACTGACAATGTTCCCCTTTAAAGTTTATTTTCTGCACCCACCCCACTCCTGTTACTTATATGTATCAACATCAAGCTCCACATGCCTCAGAGGAAAAAGGACTATTGTGAGACACGGTGATCTCAGAATAAGTATGTTTATGTCTGACTTTCACACATTCATTTTGTTGCTCTGGGTCCAGCTCTATTGGTCTTGGAATTAAAAATGGTTACCATTCCCAAAAAATGACAAAGTTTGTACCTTCTTAAGAAAGCTACACAATTTTTCATTCTTTTCTATAATAATCTTATTTGACCATTTGTTCTCCTTGCTTTTTTTAATACTATCATCCTTATTATCTTTAATGCTTTCCGCTGAGGTGTTATTATTTCTGCTGGTCATTTTTAATCCTCTTTATCAATAGATTACCTTCATAAATTCCTCTTTTAAAGGATTGCCAATTAAAAAAAAAAAACATATCTTTGTCAGCAATAGCATGATTTTCACACTAATCTTTACAGCAGCTAGAAACATGGATCCCTGTTTTATGCTAAAACAATAACCAATGACATGGTATGTGGTATATTGAAGATTTACTCAAGGTTGGTGTGGTTTAATCATGATGGTGAAGCCTGAGTGATTAAACAAAGGCAACCGTGGGTAAATCTTCAATATACTACAACCATGGAGTCGGTTACTGCTATTATACAATGACATTATTTAAGAAAAAAAATACTTACTTTTCTTAAATAATGTCTTTGTATAACGGAGTATTACTGTTCTTCCGCCAGTTGTGTTATACTGCTTCTTTGTTTTGATGTACTGCGCATGCGTATGGGACTTGCGTTCCCATGCATACCCAGTACATCAAGGCTTTGAACAGAAGCAACGGAGAAAAGAAAGTCTACATTGTTCCATTTCTCTCTTTTTTTTTTATTATAAAAAAAAAAAGGTTTTGGGGCACTTTATACAAACTGAAAAAAGTTCAGGCGACCAGACCTTTTTCTGTTGGTATATTGTGGGATTTACAATGTGCACGCTGGTTGGGCTGGGCCAGTCAGCATGCACTTTTTCGAATAGTAATAGGGAGTCATTGTATAATATGCATTTCCTAATGTTTATAGCACATAATTCTTAATTTCAGAATACCTCACGCTAATTTGATTCCCATGGAAGTATGTTTCTAGTTTTTCTCAACTAAACATAACTTACCATGTTTTCTATTTGTTACCAACTTATGAGATCTTGCAACCTTTTGATTTTCTGCTACTAAATTGTGTGGAAGTATAACACTAACTGTTATTATCAGATGTTTATTACAAGGCAGGCAGAGCAAGAAACATCTTCTTCTTTCAGCTTTTCCTGGTTAGGGGTCGCCACAGTGGATCACCTGTCCACTCATGATTGGCAGTGGAGTTTTACAGTGTCAAGTTGCCAGCCTGGCGCCCAACCTTCCATGGAAGGCACAGACATGCACGCACTCACACCTAGGGCCAATTTAGTGTGTCCAATCCACCTACAACATACCTTTGGGATGTGGGAAGAAACTGGAGTACCCGGAGGAAACCCACGCGACCACAGGGAGGACATGCAGACTCCGCACAGAAGGCACCACAGCCAAGGATCGAACCGGAGAACCTCTAGGCAGAGCAAGAAACTAAATTGCAAAAAAAGAAAATTATACATAAATAAATTCTCTGCTGTGTTAGGTTAATCCACAATCTGGTTTAGTCAATTTTTATATAAAATGTAATTTATTTACCTTGCTGGTGATCTTTAAAAAAACATCCTTATCTTAGGTAGGTTAAAATTCCTCAAATCCAAAGTTACATTAATATTGTAAGTATAAAGAAAATTCAGCATTTCATCCATCCTACTGTTCTGTGTGTTGGGAGGACTATAAATCCCTACAAATGAAAAGGTCAGTTTGTTCATTTTTATGGTTAGTAATAAATAATGCATATTAATTTCAGTATTACCTATACACTTCATCTTTATCAACTGAGATGTCTTTTACAAGAGTATAATAACTCCTCTACCTATACTTTTACACTTCTCTCAATTGCAGACATATAGACAGACACTTTATATTCATCCATTTTTTGGCCTGTTACCACTCCTCTCACATTTCTCTGTTTTCCACTTTGTTTACTCACCCATCCACACATCTGATGCCCCCATCAAAGCTACTTGCTCTCAGAGGGTCTCCATTCAGAAGAGAGCTATATGCATACATAGGTCCAAATCCCCATTTCTATGGTCAATGATTTTGTAAGCTATCACATATCATGAATAGGCCTTTGCCATACAGAGAGTTTGTTAACTATGGCTCAAAGGGTTTCTCATTTAATGCTCTACCATGTCCACTGCAATGGCACAATGAGTGATGGCACTCATTACTGTTATTTGTACTCAGATGATCTCCATTTGGGAAAGTCGTATATACATACAAAAGTCCCAGTCCCCATGTGTTTGTTCAATGAGGTTATGAGCTATCATGTGCCATGAATAGGTCTTTGCCATGTGGGGAGTTTGTAAACTATGTCTCACAGGGTTTCTCATTTAATGCTTTATTGTGCCCACTGCAGTGGTACAATGAAGGTACGCTTCCACATATGTGGTGATATGGTATTTATGCACAAAGGCTTATTATTATTTCCCCATCATCATCACTGAAGTTCAGGAAAAGCCATGAGCCAGCAAGTCTGATAATTCCCTCCCACAGAAATGGTTAGCAAGCCTTGTCTCATCATTCCTTCCTTTCCTACCTGGCCAGCTCCCACTGGTGTACATGCAAGACACTAGTCAAAGGTAGGACACCAGGACTGCAGCCAGAGTCAAGGCTTTTATCACTCTGAACAAGTGGAGGTGCCCATATGACAGTCATCCATTAGGTGAACCAGTCTTTTTCTTTAGTTCATGGTTGTGTAACAACAGCAGTGCCAATAGCCAAATCTATACTGGTGTGTTCTAAAATTATTCAGTTACACAAATATGAATTTGTCATCTCAGTTTTTTTTTTTTTTTGTTAATAGCAGGGAAATGTGGGTCCCTTTTCAAGGATGTATAGGCAGAGATATGACTTAATCTGTGAGGTGAACAATTTGTTAAGTCATGGTATGAATTCTGGAATGTCAGAAATCATTTGGTGCCTACTTAGATAAATATATCCTGGAATGGATTCACTTTGAAACATCGAATGTTCAGAACATCGACGTTCTGATCATAGAGACCAGAACATCGATGTTCAGTACATTGAAGTTTCAAAATGAACCACACAAACACCAAATAAATTACAAAAACTATGTTATGTAGGGGGGTTCACTCTCTGCACCCCCGACATCTCCCTACTTTAATATTCCAACTCCGAGATCGCATTACAGTGGGGTAGGGGAAATCTCCCATTTACCTCTACATGCAGTAGTGCTAAACGGGAGATTTCCTGTACCCTACATGCAATGCCAACACTCAGATGACACACACACACACACACACACAGACACACACACACACACACACACACACACACACACACACACACACACACACACACACACACACACACACACACACACACACACAACATGCAGGGCACCTTGCTGCCCTGCATATACACCCACAATTCTACATTTTCACTTACCTGGCACTTCCACTTTAAACCTTCGATGTTCTGAACATCGATGTTCTGGTCTCATGATCAGAATGTCGATGTTCTGAACATTCGATGATTTAAAGTGGTACCCCTGGAACACATATTTATTCAATATTTACAAAAAAATGCACGTCTTATGCATTGTACTTTGGCCTCTGGCAGGCACACAACCATCCTATTTACACTACTGTTTGTAAAAGAGTAGGTGACTCTACCTCTGATTGCATATAAACCAATCAAAGTAAGTCAGAATTAATTTTCCTTCAGGTGCTGCTTAAAATGTTTTCACTTACATCTTCATCGAAAGTCAAAAAAGAAGTGGCAATGTTTAACAGTGACTATGTTTCTAAATTGTTTTCTGGGACAATGCTTGTCTCACTTTTTCCACACACTATTGTTTTGCTCATCTGTAACTGGTATTATAACCACCACAACAGGTGATAAGTTCATTAACACTGTAACCCTGACCCTTTAGGCATCCATTAAGGCTGTAACCCTGACTCTTTGGGTATCCTTTTTAAGCACTCCTGCTTAATCTGCCTCAAAGCCATCACTAATGTTGTGAAAGCCTTTTAATTCATTGCATAATATCAACATATAACTGCTCAGAGAGCATTTTATTTCTACCTGTCTTTTGTCATCTTTATGTATATGACATATTTTAGTTCTTAGATCCCTTATTCATTAATGTTTTTTGGTACTTACGTATTATCGCAACCAGATTTTCGTGGTTGCGAAACTCGCATGCTGCAATGAAATGGAATGCGGGAAACACCGTAAGGTGTAATTTCACTTCTTTACTAAGGAAAAACAAGTTTGGGATATATTTTGGAAGAGAAATAAATGTGAGATTATTCTTGTTTTGGTGCATTACACACGCACGCTTCATTTCTCACAGCTGCTGTGTTAGTGACGAAAGGAATTCTGTGACTGTAAGAAAGGAATGCTGCCAAGAAAAGCACCCACATCACATATGGAAATGCTTTAGGTAATGTCTTTAATTCTGACACTTTGCACACAGACTTGAAAGGAAAATTTTGGTAACAGCAAGTTGCACTAAGGAATGGCTTTCAAAAGTGTTGGTGGATGATGTCGGCAGGTGATTCTAGGGTTTGTTTCTGATGGGAGAACTTCTCAGCAGTGGATCGTTTTTGTGTTGTTGATTGTGGTATCCTCAGACAAACTCAGATTGTACTTCACTGGTTTCTGGAAGATATTAGGGCCGAAAATATGTGGCTTGTTCATTTCCTGGTTTTGTCTTCTTTTTTTTTTTTTATGCGGGGAAAGTTGTCACAGATTGTAGTCAGGAGTGCTTCAAACCAGTGCTTTGCATGGGCAAAATAGGTTTCACATGACATGCTGCCAGGGAAGTGCCTACATAAACAACCAAACTTAGTTTTTAATTTTTACCTGATAACCCTGCAATAAAACAACCATAAGTGTAAAAGAAAACAGATTGTATGACTTGATTACAACATCAACGGTCAGATTTTAATGTTGGGAAGCAACCACTACTACCGTGAAAATCTGGTTGCGATAATACGTAAGTACCGTTTTTTTTTCCTTTTTTAATATTCTTTTTAGGAGTTAATGCAATACAATATAAAAGAAGCATACATCAAAGAAAAAAACAGACAAGGTAAAATACATACACAAACTTGTCAACAATAATTTATATGTGACAACACAATATGTATCCTAATCTTTCATATATAAATGACATATTCTCAGTTTTACCCATCAAAACAATTAGACTGGAGTATATTTTCTCTTATCAGCCATGGATCTACTTGTAGGTAAAAATAAGCGGTTAGTTGCTCCCTTTCTAATCCTATTATTCTAAGATCCAATCAAGGTAATATTAAAACAGCTAGCACACACTAGGTTGGGTTTTGTATCAAAACAGAATTTATTACATTAGACTACATTCACATTTTAGTTATTGCATAAGCATTAATCAATAAAGATTATATAGCTGTTCAGCAGTAAGAAGCCAGAGAAAAAGATCTCACTTACAGCAGCTTAACACATATAAGTCAGGTGTCTCAGATATACTGGTCAGTTCAAACAAAGGTTATTTTTTAAGTTTCAGTAAGTCCATTTTTTATCAGATTCCTCTTGTTTAAGGGAATTGTGGTTCTTTATGAGCTCTGAAAGCAGTCCCGTGGTCTGTAGTCACTTTTTTTGGATATCAAAAAATGAAAGTGAAGACACTTTGTTAAACATACGCAATGGGTCGTCTGTACACAAAACTCCATGTCAGTTGCAGGGACACTTGGTTGGATAGCTATCTGGCAGACTCTACTTCCTCTCACTGAGAATGGCTCTGCCCTGAATGAACAAGATGCAATATCCCAGAATGTGGTTGCCTGTTTAGAGTGTATAACAGTAAAATAGTACTGCGGCAAAGCTCTTTCTAGTCTACTGGCCTGTTAGCTGGCAGTTTTTATGTATCCAGCTTAGAAGGCTATACTTGATGAAGGTAATCTTTTGCCTGTACTCCTTTTGCCATGAACAGATCCTCAGTGCAGAAGTTAGGCAGATGTCCAGAAGATGAAGCTGTGTTATTTCTGCTAAGAGACAAGTCCTAGATTGCAAGTTTTTTTCTGTAAACAGGGTATAATCCATAAGCACATCAGCTAGGAAAACAAATCCTTAATTGTATGCCTTTTCTTGTGAGGTAAAAAAACAAATCTGTGAAATGACATACATATACTCTGTACTTCAGTGCTTTGGTTATGTGCTGTCACATGATAGCAGGAGACTAACACAATTAATACACAGCAATATACAAAGGCAGGATTAATAAATACATTCAATGCACAGCAGTGCACACGATGGCACTAATAACAATAGCAAATGTATAAATACAAATAATGCTAATAACCATAACTATCAACATCAGTAAGGTACAGGATTATCATCAGGTTGCCAATTGTAACTCACTTATTATGTGTTTAAGACATGGATGCCAAGAAATTAATCTCAAAAGCAAAACTCGAGAGGAGAAGCTTGGCATCCATGTTGAGAACACACAGTATGTAGTTAACAAAAAAAAGTGATATGTTGTACTGGCTTTGAACACTGGCAAAACAATGTTAAAGTGATTGGCATCCTTATGTATTCCTTGTATTTTTTGTGTATTTTACAGACTGCACGCAGAATCGGGAGCTGAAATAAAGCCATTTCTTGTCCTGCTGCTGCTGTATACTGGTCAGTGCTATCTCCTTTTAATGTAGACCTGACCTTAACAGCACAGAAGGTACTTAACAATTAGTTAAGTTCAGGTCTCATGCTACAGCAAAGCTAAACCAGGATATAATTTCACAGTTTTTTTACCACAATTCTGCACTACATGCACCACATATAGTTTTCCTTCAATCGAAGTTTTTTTCTCTATACAACCGTTTTCTCATTATTTTTCTTCTTTGGAGAATTTACATCCTTTTGAATTCCTATTTTGCCTACCTTGTCCATTAGTGTTCTTCAAGTACATCCCTACAACCAAAATCATAGCATTGTCATCCAGTAAAAAACATCGTATGATCCTATACCTCGGGAAATAATGTCAGACTTCTGTCCTTCACTAAAATATGCTATACGTGAAAGTGCCTCATGACTGAAAGTGTTGACATCCCTGAGAAATCTGTCATAATTCCATTTAGCCACTCCAGTCTAAACAACAGGGCACTGACAAACTAGATCATGTCCCTGTTTTTATGCTCAGAAATAGAAGAACATCTAATACACTTAACCATTGTTAGGGAAATATCATTACCATCCCTGTTCTTTAAATAATCTTAACCTCCTACTAACACAATAATATTTTAACTCTTACTATACTTACATGTAAAAGAGTTAAAGTAAACTATTATTAATCACTTGAATCTAGCCTTTCACTCTGCATTCCATTCAGACCCCTTTATTCTAACTCTCACCATAATGATACTCAGAATTTCCAATAATCACTCTTACTTCGGCAACAATCTGATTTTATTGTCCCCGACACTATTATATTTGTCCTCTACTTATGTTCTAATCTTTCGAGCTCGGCTCCCGTGCTGCAAAAACTTTTATGGGACACATTCTTCCTTCCATATCTTTATCTTTTTATTTCATGATTCTACATCTCTGGTTGGTTATTTAACCACTTTAGCATATATCTTATGTTTTAACTGACAATCTGCTGCTCACCTGAATCTCATTCATAATGACAATTTTATCAATGTTTAATCCTGTTCCCATTACTATAACTCTGTATGTTTTCCTGCAGTCACTATTTTTTCGGGTACGTACGTTAACTTGGGCAAGTTTTTCATATTTTTAAACTAAGTGCTTAATTATGTATGTTATTTTAATGGAAGAATTTAAGCACTTTGGTGGTGATTTTATAATGATGTCCTAACCATATGCCTTATCCTTGCAGTCTTGTTTAAGCACACTAGTTAATTGTACAGTGTATTTCCTTCAGTGATCTTCATTTACTTTTTTTGGTAGACATACTGCTTCATTTATTTAATCTTTCTTGTTGTTGCTCAATACACTGCAGCCAAATTTTGCTTATAATAACCAGGATGTGGGTGAAAAGGGGGGACTAATAGCAGAATTGTATCTAAGTCATCTGGTTCCTAAGAACTCAAAGTTAAGGATTCAAAAAAAAAAGTTCTTCTCCTTTGAAGCTGTGAAACTGTAGCAAGCTGCTCACTACCAATTTAGCAGCTTCCTAGATCTACCAGGACTGCACCACATCATCAGCAACTACCCATCATGCCCCATAACAACTTCTGCCAAGGGCAGCTACTCTTTCACCTTGCTGCCCTAGATACATCTCTGTTTAACTCTAATCTGCTTATCTGGTCAAAAGAATGTATTCCAGAAATGAAAATGCTTCTGACTTCAGAAACCTTTTCTGCCAGTAGCAACCTTTCCCCAGAAATCATCCCCCAAACCACTGACCTTTGAGTAAACACAGTGATCAGAATACATCTTGTAATTAGGCACTTAATGTCTGAAATGCCTAATAATAGAAGAACTTAAAGTAAAACATAGCCTTGCTCTGTGGTGCAGAAGGATTTTCTTCCTCTGCAAAATGTACTCCCTACTACTGGGGAGATGCTAAGAATCTGGAGATCACATCTCTGAAGATAAGGCTAGCAGTTAATTCATCACATGCTTCTGACTACACTGCCTGAAATTATAGATCAAAAACATCATGGACTACAAGAAAGGCATTCAAGATATATATGGAGAAAGTGTTAATACTTTGCCTGAATTTTTTAAAATTGTCTTTCACAGACATGTACTCCTACAATGCAGACACATACAGTACATTATCACATTAGCATACAAATGCAATTGAAAGCCTTTTAATTGTCCTGATTTACATGAATCTCAGAGAATTCAAATTCCCTAATAAACATTCTTCTAGAAAAGCTATGTTAGCTGTTATTATAGTAGTAGCACAGGAGAACATGTTACCCCAGTATATAACCAAAGGATTCCTCATTTGAAAGATGAACTTCCATGGAACCAGTAAAATGGAAAATGTTCCGCAATATATCATAGCCATATCATTCCATGGCACAGCAGATGGAAATGAACACATTTACAACATATTAATAGGCTTGCAGGGCATCTGGTAAGATGTGCTCTAACAATGCAACTACATAATAAATAAATAAACGTGGATATTAAATACTTTTGCATCACTGCTTAGGCACAAGAAAGCAAGAATTACAAATGTTCCATCATACAGTTGAGACAATCAAAATAAACTGCTTTTAACCACAGCAGAACCTTAACTAGAGGCCAAAAGTTTTATATTGAACAAAATGTTTCACTGTAATTAAATCAATAACAGTTACTGACAGTTAAGTAAAAACAGTAATTGTTATAACTGAAAAATGAAGTATAAAAATGTGATTGGTAGTACAAACAAATAGAGGTAAGAGGGAATAACTTCTCATTTTCTAACATAACATTACTCAGATAATTCTCTTTGATCCTATGTGTTGGACTCAAAACCTATAAAAAGGACAATAAATACATTTTTGCAGTTCAATAATATACATGTCCAAAAAAAGAGTGGCTCAAAGACTTAAACTCCAAGCCTGATAACAGTTCAACAACTATAATAGTACAGAAAAGATCTTAAAAGGAGTAAAGCACAGAATGTGATTTTGTTATCTCAACTTAAACCAAAGGCACACACAACCTTCCTCATGCTCTTCTACATCTTATAACTGAGTACACCATCTTAAAACATACTCATAGCCTTCCTGTTTACACAGCAGCCCTTGGAGTGGGCCAGAATATACATTCATACTCAAAAAGATATGCACTAAGCATATTTCTCTTGCAAATACCAATAATAAATATCATTAAAAGAAGCACCTGGCTTTAATTTACTTTGTTGACCAAAGTCAAGAAAGATTAGAAGGGAGAGAATTTAATATGGTCTCAATAAAATTGGCATCCACATTTTTATATTTCAGAAAGTACTGGACTCAATCATATGGCATAAATCAGCACTTTATTTTGTAAAATAATTGATAGAGAAATACTCTACAAGCATTGCTCAGCCGCTTCCTGCAGCAGTTTGAACCACATTTTTCAAAACCTCCTCAGCTCACATACACGTGGGTCTACTTTCTGATCTTCTAGCATAGAACATGGAATAAAGACTTTGGAACCATCTCCCCTTTCCTACCGAAACATTAACCACGTTGTGTAAAACTTCCTCAAACTCGGGGACACTAGAACCCGCCTACTGGCTTCTTACTTAAATTTTCTTCAAATCTTGAGGCTCATACATGATAAGAGTTACCAAGCCCAGACAAAATTAAGACCTTTTCTAACTAAAATTCCCAATAACAGCTAATCCCTGCAACAGCTTGATAAAATTCAAAATTAAGACCTTTCTTGCTAAATGTTCATACAGCTTCAAGTGCCTGTAACAACTTTATGATACGATATCTGTATATATTCGAATATCATCAGTTCCCTAGGACAGCCAGATTAAGATATATCAACACAGAATTGTCTAGTATAGTAAATATTGTTCACTTTGGAGTTGCATATGGACAGTCAAACCAGAATTTGACAGACGAAGGATACATTTCTCTGACACAAAAATAGCTACATGAATACCAATTTGGGAAAACAAAAATAAGTTGTCCTGTACTTGCTCTTAAGGTGGGAATGATGTGTCTAGAACAGAAAGCAGAGGTATTTAACCCTCTGCTGGCATCCCAGTGTGTCATTCTGATAGACTGACCAGTTCAACTGGTCACAGGTTTGAGTGGTAAATTAGAGTTCCTTGTCAGTCCGTGTACAAGCAGTCTTCTGCTAGTGATCTTCCAATTATTTTTGTCAGGTTTTATTTCTGTTTTTGACATACTGGCTATGTCAGAAGGTTGGGCTTGGCAGTCATTAGTTAAAAATAAGAGGATGTTACTTTAACTTGCCAGGTGTTGCAGTAGATGGGTTTTGAATGAGATGTTTATTTTATACTGTTTGATTCCTGTTTCCTTAATGGGGTTTTACTCAGCAAGGTTCCAGGTGGGGGAGTGAGGGTTCTATGAGGTTTTTCAGGGTTACTGGGTAACAGGACTGCTGTGGCATGATTTTCCTTGAGCAGGGAGAGTGAGTCTTCTGATATAAGGGGATCCTTGGTACAGACTGACTAGCTGCAAGTTAGCTCAGGGAGGTGTATAACTGTTTTTGTGCTTTTTGGTCAGGGTTCTATCCCTATACATGACAATGTGTTATTGGTGGCTGCAGGCAGGGAGACAAGCCTGTTCGAGTTTAAGGGTCCAACAGTCTACATTTATGAGTGGACAAGGAGAGATCAATGAGGAAAAAAAGAGTTATCTAGCTCAGAAATGACCTGTTCATAGTGGTTACTGGAGTAGACACAGTTGTTTACACCTGGCTGTCTTTATTAAAAAAAAAGAGACAAAAGAGAGAAAAATGCAGGCAAACATCTTATGGTAATCTCAGATGGTCTTTGTATGTCTTAAGTTTCTTGCATGATGGGAGCACAGACAGGTCAAGATTGATCAAGTCTTCATATGTGAAGTTTGAACCAGTAAGCATTTTCACATTTTTCTGTTAACCAAGGAGAGAGCTATAGGAGTGAGTAGTCAAGTTTCCTGCCTATTAATGCTAAGGTCAGCTGACTCAGAATTGGCACCACTTGTTGTAGTGTTGCCACAGCGATTAAAAAAAGAGAGAGAGAGAGAGATTAAAAGAAAGGCATGTAAAAGTAAGAAGACGTACATCAATAATGGGTTTCATAAGCATGTAACCTTCTACACTATTCACAACACTCAAATACTCGATCACAGATACAATGTCAGATTCTCTGAGTGATCACCTCCCAGTCTATATGACTAGACATCTCACACATCCAGTTAAACAACATATTTATAAAACAACATATAACCTTTGCAAGTTTAACCCAGAAAGGTTCATTACTACTCTTTCATCCATTAACTGGAACTTCCTAAAAACCCTTCCCTTAGACGATGCTGTAATTGAATTCAGTAGAACTCTTCTAAATATACTAAATAGCCTTGCAACTCCTAGAATGAAGACAATGAAAAAATAATGCAATCTGGCTGTCCAAAAAGAGTAGATGGTGCAGTGGTGCAGCGGTTTGTGATGTCGTCTCACAGCAACAGAGGTTCTCCGGTTTGGTTCTCAGCTGGGCTGCCTTCTGTGTAGAGTCTGCATATCCTCCTTGCATTCATGTGCATTTCCCCCAGGTGCTGCAGTTTCCTCCCACATTACAAAGACAAGAGTCTGCAGCATTTCTTCCCAGGCCTCCACTTAAAATTGTTTTGTTTCAAGTCGGACTTTTCCGGTAAACAAATGCTAAATAATAAATAAATAAAAACATTCGGGACACAGTAAAAGCATGGAAACAATGGAAAAAATATGAAACACCTCAATATCTTGAAAACGTCAGAGTGCTTTGCAATCGTACTAAAAAGCAAATAAAGACAAAAAACTATACTATAATAACTTTCTGAATAATACAAAACATGACCCTAAAAAATTTTGAACATCTATTAAAGAAATCTCACATCCTGGACAAAATTTCAACCCAAACCCCTCTCCTAATAACTGACCACTTGAAATTGCAATAGAGTTCATCTCTTATTTTATAGATAGTACAGCATCTCTAACCAAGGATTCCTCAGCATCTAATCCCAGGCCTGCCCAACAGCCACATATCACCACATCCACTTTCACCTTCAAACTTGTGACCACATCCTATATAAAACTATTTTTAAACAAACTTAATCTGTACTCTTCTTCAGCTGATGACCTTCCAAGTGAGTACCTAAAAATAGCAGCCAGTAGCATTGCCTATTCTGTCTCAATCCTTATAAACAGGCCAGTCCAGGAATCCCACATTCCCTCTCTCTGGAAAAAGTCACACATCCCTCTACACAAAGGAGGAAATTCAACAGACAGTAATAACTTTAGACCTATAGCAATCTTATATCCTCTGGCCAAAATACTTGAAAAATGTATTCAAAAACAATTGCTAGACTATCTCCTGTAGGAAAAACTCCTAACCCCTACACAGCATGGCTTCTCTCCTTCCAATAATACTAGCACTGCCCCTCTAACCTATACAGAAACTATTAATAAACCTAGGGATAATTGCAAACTAGTCTCTTCCTTATTTCTAGACTTGTCTGAAGCCTTCAACACAGAACGTCATGGCAAACATCTACTTCAATTGTCCTCACTAGGCCTCTCTCAGCCCACCCTTCTGTGGTTCACAAGCTACTTGTCCAATAGGTATCAGTCAGTAAAATGGTACTCCATGCTCTCTACTTTCCTCCCAGTCACCACCAGTATACCACAAGGCTCTATCCCTGGTCTTCTCCTCTTTAATATTTTCACCATCACTCTCTATACTTCCACATAACAGGCCATCTTAATACAATATGTAAACGATTCTACTCTCATTTGCACACCTGACATGATGGTACACCTTCAAAACATTCCTCAGGAAGCTTTAACAGCCACTGAAACATAGCTTTGTACCTCACACCTCATGCTCAGCTCAAAAGAGACCAAATACTACCCCCCCCAAATCCCTCTCTCATGAAAAAATAAAATTTAAAGTCTTCTCTCTTGATAATATAACCATCAAAGTAACTTCTCATAGCAAACTTTTAGGCTTGACAGTCGATGATAACCTTACATTTGACCTGCATATACAAAATTGCATAAGACAAATTCAGCAAAAACTAGGGATGCTTTACAGAGCCAAAAACTCCCTCACTGATGCAATTAAAGCTACACTTGCCACAAATTATCTCCCCCACAAACCTCTTTATGGTGCACCCATCCTTACTAAGCTCCAGGCTTCACAAAAATTAAAACCTGAGCAAGTCGATAACAAAATTGCTAAATTTGCAGCACATACCCCTTTCAGAACCCACCACTGTATAGCACTGAAAAGCCTAGACTGGTTTGAACTGCCTCATCAACTAACATATACACAACTTCTTACCACCTATACATTATCCAGCATCCATCTGACTGTCCAGCACTAAAGAAACATTCTATACAACAATGTTCCCAGTTGGTCATTGGGATACAGTGACCAAAAACTCCTGTTTGTCTACAAGCCTAGCAAATCTGCTGGGCATTGCCTGTACTCCTACAAGGTTGCTAAGGCCTTGAACTCCTTAATAGTATCCATCAGGTCTGTACCCTCCCTCCCATCTTTCAAAACTACTCTGAAAGACTTCTTAGCTAAAAATCTGTCTCTTTTCTTGCTCAAAACCAGGATAAACTATATCTCTAAATTTGAACAAGTGAAGTTTCATTCCTTATACCTCCTTACTCTCTCTTCTTCACTTACTTATCTAATTCTCTTCCCCGAGTTTCTCTCTAAATATACCATAAGCTTGTTTCCCTTTCTATTTACATTAGACTAACTTACCTTTACTTTCTCTACAAACTGTCTAATGTTTCTCTAAATATTAAATGATTGTCATATACCTTGTATCAATTTTTAACCAACATTTTATATTATGTCTAATTTGTCATATTTATTTAAACTCCAAACATTTTTGTTTTACTTTTGAAGATTGTAAAATTATTGTTCTTAAATGTTTTGTAATAATTAGGAGATCTTCTCTATGGGCCTCCACTGAAAATGGGTTTCTACCCAGTCAGATTTTCCCAGTAATCAAATATCAGTCAATAAATGAATAAATAATTACAACGGCATGCGTATTTTGCAAAATGACTCTGTTTCTTCAGAGTCACTTCACCTTTTCACAGATGCAGCACATGGATGCTCATTGACTTGCTTCTGTGGGGCCAAAGTAATGGGTAGCAGACAGAAGGAGTGATGTTATCGATCATGCCGATCTGGGTGGCTACCATAGTATGGCAGGACTGTTTCAACAATGAAAGGGTGGTATTTCATTACGTCAATCAGGCTGTATTCAAGGTTTTACTGAAGAAGCCAGCCAGTTTTGGGTCTTTTGGTGCTTCATAGTTTGAAAATTTACGTGACTTTTTCTGTGAAGTATCTGCCCATCAGGTGCAATGTGATTGCTGACACATTGTCTCATTTGCAGCTTTTCAAATTCTGCCTTCCGATCCTGGATACACTCAACAATTCAATGGCCATCCCTCCTGAAATGTGACTGAGAAGAATGGCGATCAGGCTACTGAGTAACTCCTACTTGAGCAGCACAAGAAAGTTTTATGCTAGGGCCCTTCTTTCCTTTAAAAAGCTTTATGTTAGCCTGCCCCACACAGACCGCCAGCAGTCCTTCCTACTCATCATTCGGTATGTTTTGGCTAGGTGGTCAAGCAATGAGGCAGCTAGGATCGTGCATATTCACTTGACAGCACTAAGCTGGTAATGCAAGATTTTTCGTATGCCCAACTATACCAAACAACGGATTACTAGCAGAGTCATCAATGGGCAGGAAAGGCTAAAAGAGGTAATGAGTGACAGGAGGCAACTGATCTGTAATGAATATATGTTCTCTATCATTGTAGGAATTCATATAGGGGTGGCCAATTAGCTCCCCTGCAATATCAGCCACCCTGTTTTCTTGATTATATGTAGGTGGCTTCAGAGATGCAAGCTTTGCAGTCATCAAAGGTTATACTTATTTTTTTGTCCCATAAAAAATGTGAAGACAAGGGCATAGCATAGTTGAAAAAGTAACATTTATTAATTGTATATGGTACATGACTGAAGCTGTCTCAATGCCAGGTAAGTCTGGAGAATAGGTCGCAGTGACGGTATGGTGGGTGGTCACAGGGTGGCTCTCCCCCTTTTGTATCTGCTATTCCTTTCCTGTGTTACTTGGGCAGGTTTATGATATGTGAATAAAGCTATATCATGTTGGTCCAGGAGTAGTTATCCAGTCAGCCAATGGAGCACTGGATTATGCCACGTGACTTTGAACTGGACAAGCAGGCTGGTAAGGGCAGCATTATGTTAACTGGCTAGAAGATGTTCAGCTACCTGAAGTATTAGATTAACAGTAACATGCTTTATGAAGAATAAAACAAGTTGCTTTATATGTTGACAGTATTCTTTGATTTTCTGTATGTAATGTTTTACAAATAAAAAGTTACACTGGCATTTTGTGTGCCTGCCTATTTCGGGGTGAATTATGGGACAGTCAAATGATTGTATATCTGAGAAACAATCTTACCAGATTTAATCGTTGTTTTCATACTTTTTCATATTCTTTTGCAAAATTTTCAGAACAGTTATTTACACCTCGGAAATTCTTTGCTTGATTACTATTTCAGCATTACTGTAATTTACACTTAAGTTATCCAAAGTGACTTAACAGGAAATCAAAAATATTACAAGGGAGAATTTAAAAATATTAGGTAAAACCAGTGGCATTCTGCAAAACCAGAGACATCTGAGAGGAATGTGATTATTTGTCATGAAAATAAATTTATTTATGTAGCAAAATATGAATTTCAGTAGTAAAACAAATATTAACAAAACATTTCAACTTATTCACTACTGGAAAATTCTGAGAGATACTCTGACTTTATGATTTACATCTGATAGTATAATGAAGTTCAGATTCTTGCAGTCAAAACATTTTTTGGCACTCTTAATGTAGACCAGCTGTTTGTTAGGCACAACTCCTAGGCTCTTAACCTGTACTCCAGGTAGCAAGCAAGTGGCTGGGAGTTGAACAGAATTTACTACATGGAATGCTCTGAATCAAGGTTGAAAATTCTTTCATAGCCTGTGGACCGAAACATAAAGACTGCAGAGTAAGAAGTAACAAAACCTTTCACTCACAAAGTACTTCTGTACACTAAGCAATGTTCTACCAGATTAGTCTGCTGTTCTCCAAAGGGTATTTGTGTTTTGAGCATGATCTCAACAACACAAAATATTCCTTCCTTCCTTCTTTGATACCCAGTTTATACAATTCTGGATCACAGGGGAGTCACACCTTATTCGGTACTCAGTGAGTGCAGTGCACACAAACTTATACTGGACAGGATGCAAGTATGACTGACAAAGGACACATGCACACACACGCACACACGCACACACGCACACACACACACACACACACACACACACACACACACACACACACACACACACACACACACACACACACACACACGTCTGTTCACTTATGACATGCCTTTGGACATATAAGGAAACTACTTCACCCAGTAAAACTGACGTAGATACAGGGTGAATATGCACACTTGACAGAGGAGGCAAGCCAGCTGAGAATGATCTAGAGAAATAAACACACTGAGTCAGCAGTTAACTTCTATTCCACTGTACCTCTCTAGATAATGGTAGCTGGGAATGTAATCATTTTTCAGTGTGCTGTTATAGCTGTAGCTGTGCAATTTGGCCCCCAAGGCAACATACCGATTTGGCATCGTCCCTCTACCACTGTCTGTAAGTGATTATGACCTTTTAATGACAGCTTGTAAGCCTCCATATTTTCCCTTCATTAGCAATGAAACCTAATGCCACTCCACTTTAACAAGAGTTTGACACTTTACAAGCTGTCTTTAAGCAATTGTGATCATATATAGATAGCATGTGCACTGTATAAATGTCAAAATATGTTAGTTGGTTACCTCTTAAAACCCGTTTATCTTTAAAAACAGAGGAATTTGGCATTTTATAAACTGTCTGCAAGTGATCACTTAATGACAAATGTGATCTGTCATACTTTTTTATGGTTTGTTTGATGCTCCCTAGATACTGGCTCATGGCAAATCCATCCCGATTGCCCTGCCCTTCCTAAGTCACTGACTGTCTCCAGAAGACGTCTAGGAGTTGTCAAAAAATACTTCCCAGTTGCTTTGACTATATCAGAAACTTTTTTCATTTGCATTTATTTACATAAGAGTACCTAACAGGATATGTGACTTACTAGATTGTAACATCTACAAAATGGTATGTATTTAATTATGATAAAGTTCAAATGTACAAACAATTGATAGAGTGAACTTTTATACATGTTACACCCACTGGAAATTGTTCTAACCAAGGTGAAATAAAGCAGTTATTAATAAGGTCTCCCTTGAAAGTAAAAGAAGCATTTACTTACAAAAAATATTTCAAAGTATACATTAAAAGAAAGTATTCATAATTTTGTAAATATATATGAGAAAAAGTCTCTGGCTGCTTTAACCTTTTTGTGGTAAGATGATGTCTTCAGAAGCTCTAACCTTACAGATGGGAGAATATATGGAACTAGACACCAACAACCATTTTATAAATGAAATAAAATTAGGTCAGACCAACTGAGAAAACTGCTGCTCAGTTTTTATACATTAATAATTATTGAACATAGCCTTTTCTGAGAAGTTTTCATGTGAATTACCAACGTACCAAAAAGTCAAGCTTTAAACCCATGTTCCAGCTTTTCATCATGTATGTTGTAAGCCAATATTTACTCTGAAGATTAATTTTTTTGATGCAGATATCTTCTCAATTAAATGTAACATTCTTGAATAAAAATAACCAATGTATATTGAAAGGTCTCAGCTTGCAACAAGCATACAGCTTCAACACCTTGCATTCTTACCGTCTGTTCCTCTTGGACTGCATCTGGTTACAGGTCCAAAATTACAAGCAATCTGTTCTCACGCTATGAACTCTAATAATCGGTCATCTGTACCTTGCAAAGATTTCTAAATGAGAAGTGCCTAGAGGCCCCAGGAGGAAACCGATCACAAGCTGTCACTTGTGGTGAATACCTAATGTTAGAATATAAAGATTCCAGGAACCATCATAATAAACTAATTAAGTAAAAGACTTCTGGCAAAGGTACAACATTTACATGACATTGATCAACCCAGAACAAAATGAACATGAAGTACACTAATCAGGAAACAGGCCGGGCTAAAAATTTTGCAAATTTAAGGACACCATTACTTGGAATCCTTTTATAGTATTCTTTCTGTAGCCTTCAATGTTAACTGTGCGTGTGTGTGTATATCTGTCAGTGGAATAATGTATTTGATTTGTTAAGTGCAATTTCTCACTGGCAAGGTAATGTGGAGCAAGTCATTATCTGTAAAGGATAGGAATGGCTCAATCAAATAAAAGCCATGAAAAATACTGATTTGGTAATACAAACAAAGAAAAACTGGAAGAGATAAATCACATACAAAGGTATGAAGATGTGATTAGATATTTAATCTCGATAAAACTTTCAATATTTCTGCATTTCAAATTACACAAGATGATGGTAGTTATTGCCGAGTGCTATGACTGCAGTATAGCTAATGTAAAAAAGTCTATGAGAGAAATTAGAAAAAACAAGTACAAGTTCAGGGAGTGTCATCAGTTACAGATGAATACCACATAATTTTTAGTGAACAGATGCAAACTTGCATTGGATAGGGATAAATGGGACATAATTCTGCTAGAACAAGAAAGGAAAAGGAACAATGAGAAAATTGTGACAAATAACATTATGAAAGTACGATCCCTGAGAACCTCAAGTATTTATCCACACCCATTAATATAATGGGCAACTAATGCATGCAAGCTGCTCCTGTGCCAGAGTGTGTCTGCTATATATTACATCTCTTGCAGGCAGTATCCAAATGAATATGGCATAAGTTCTGCATATGTAGAAATGTGAGCAACTTTAGAACCCCGAGTTACTCTTAAGTAACAATGGACATTGCCGTGGTTAATATTTCAGTTACAAAAGATGAAAATATAGAGTATATCATATTCAGAATATGAACAGAAGAGACCAGTACAACTGCTTCATGACTCCAGCATGTTTCATTTTTTACAAGAGCAAAGATTTGTGAAATAAGACCTACTACATTCCCTTCTCCCTGATTCTTTAACAGTGCAGTAATGAGACACAGGTAGTTCACCAGGTCACTGGATACCTGTCCTGGTACCTACAGATTACAGCAAATCACAGACTTGGGAATAAGATACAGGATTTAGATTTTATCTTCTATTCTGATATGCTGCAGTATCTGTGATCTATTAAAAGTGAACCGTGTATCTGTGCACTTCATCACTGCTGTAAACTGCACAGGTCATCTATTGTATGTATACTATCCAACCTGAGTGAGTACAGCAACATAATTGCAAGACAACTGATGCTTTTGCTTTGCATGTCAGGCAATGTATTATTTGCATAACCAAAATCCAAGGGGTCATTTATTTTTATTATTTGATAATGGAGTTAATGGGATGCCTGATTATAAAAAAATGCATCCAAAAAACAAAAAGGAAGCAAAAACAGAAAATGCTTGGACAAAAGACAAACTACAGCCAACATAAAGGTACAATAAGCAACGCAGTGCAAATAAAAGCTGGGCCCATCACAAGGTCTCCCCATGACTCTATTTGGAAACCATTTTGAACAAAAAATAAAAGTTCAGTATGCAATTTAACAAGTAGCTTAAAGTTTCTTTCTCTGGGGAGGCAAGGCCCTTTCAGCAACCGCAGTGCATTACACAATACATAACACCCTCATTACTACAATCAACTAAGAAGCTGACACACCTTTGGGAAAATGATAATCAAGCTTGCAGTGACCACATTCTACTAGTATAATACTCGGCTAAGTATGCACTTGTTTTGGTCCTCTTCACCCCCAAAATTAAGCCTTTTCTTCACTCCAGTGAAACAACCAAGTCCCACTGTCTGGCTGTTTTGTTGAGGTGAAACATCAGCTGTAGCAACAGTGCTGCCTTTAGCAATTATGTCAGTATAGACCACAAATGATCTTCCAATGTAGTCCTAATACTTACAGAAGAGATGCAGCAAATGGTCTTCACTTCTTTTTCTTCTTCTTTCTTTTGGCTTTTCCCGGTTAGGGGTCGCCACAGTGGAGGTCCGGTCCGCTACTGATTGGCAGTAGATTTTTATGGTGCCGAAGTGCCAGCCCAATGCCCAACCTTCAATGAAGGCATGCCCATTCACACATGTCTTACAAATACCACTCAACCGCAGGGAGGACATGCAGACTCCACACAGAAGACATTCCAGTCAAGAATCGAATGGGAGAAAATCTTGCTGTGAGGGGACAATGCTACCGCTCCACCACCGCGGCTATACCACTGCACCACTGCAGCTATACCATAGTCTTCACTATGGGATACAATTCAATCTGGGAATCTCTTTTCCATCTCCCAGACAGATAAGGTAGAAAAAGGTCAGTTATTCTCTTGGTCAGATCTTCTGGAATTAGTTTTTGTAATCAAATCTGGGTGCCCTGAATACATTCTGGAATACATTTCTCTATACAATAGAGTCAAACATGAGACCTTTATCATCACTTGTGACACTGTCCAACAACTGCCCTTTGAACAAGCAAGCATGCAGTATTAGCATACACATTTACAGCTGTTCAACTGACTGTTACTTTCAACTTAACATACAGAATATAAACACAGTCTGATAGCAGTAACCGGAGGCAATGTGAAGAAGATAGCCATGGAAGCCATTGAGGATGCAAGTCAGATAAAATGTTGTGTATGAGAAAATATTTGTAAGGGTCAAACATTCAGTATGAGTTTGGTACATGATAGAGGATATCTAAACAGATGGAAGAGAAGACATGCAGAGTAAAAAAGAAGCAAGCAACAATAAAGAAATGGTTCAAGGAATAAAGGCTGAAAATAAGGATCAGGAAAAAACAGATGGATTAAGAATATCACATAACATATTCTGCACATAAGGCAAATATGTAAGGTGACAATACGCATTCTTGTAACACTTACTTTCCAGTTTTGAATCAATCAGTTATTTCCTGTTTGGTTCTAACAGTTGTTTCTTACTCTGCGTACAGACTCCTCAGGAAGAAAATATGGTGATTTGGTATTCCCATTTGTCTAAGAACTTGCCATAGTTTTTTATTGTCCACACAAACACTTTTGTAAATATTTGCTTCTGGAATTCTCTTGCTTTTTGCATTGTCCAGTGGATGTTGCCAATTTGATCGTTTGTGCCTCTGTCCCTTCGAATACTAGCCTGAGCAGCTATCGGTATTTCTAGGTCTATATACTGCTACAAACAAGCTTACAGGATCTTGCTCATTATCATGCTAGCAAACAAAACAAGTGCAACTTTTAAACACTTTCAGCATACCTTAGTGTTGCAATTTTTAGGATTGGAATGCGAATTGAACTTTTCCAAACCAATGGCTACTGCTGTGCTTTCCAAGTAACCCTATAACCGCATTATTTTTAAACAATTCAGTTGAAATTCTATCTCTTCCAACAGCCTTATTATAAGCAAGTCTTTCTAGGATGCTTTTAGCTTCACTCTCCATGATGTCTGGTTCTAGAAGAGAGAACATATCAGCCTAATGATATGTGGCATTTGTTGTTTTTAATTTCTCCAAGTCTTTTGGGTTTCTAATACTATGACGGGAATGGACCCCATTCCTACGTCAAAGTACGATTAAAGTTCATGAAATTAGTATTGTTTCACTCTTTGATGTCAGCCAAAAGTGCTCTTCACAGCACCCACAATGTGCCCAGTAATGACTCCTTCTGCAATTTGTATTTTGTTACATGAATTGGTAACATATCTAAATACGATTGTAAATGCTGGTTAACTTTCTTCCACATGGCTCTCATTTCTGCCTGCAGATCCAGCTATTTTATGACTTTGCATCTGTCTGTATGCAAGTCACTGGGTGTGGTGATTTCAGTGATCAATGCTACTTTTGTCTTCTTTTCTTGGACAACTATATCCGGTTTTCTAGCATCTATCCTTTGAACTGTTGTTATTGGGTGATCCCATGTGATAGAAACTTCATCATTTTCTATGATTCTTTGTGGCTCATGTTTCCAGTGTTTTTCAGCCACTTCAATACCATAATGTTTGCATAATCTCCAGTGTAACAGTCTCGCCACATTATTATGCCTTTCAGTATACAATCCCTCTGCCATTAGTGCGTCGCAATCAGCAACATATGTCTGTTTCTCCAACATGTTCAATGGATTTTGTAAACCAGAGTGTACGTAGCCCACTATCTTGCGCTGCCAATATTAACCTTTCATTTATTGGTTTGAATTCGCCTCTCCTTAACCATTCCTGCGTTTATTCTTGATCAACATCATGCTCTTCCAGATGTTTTCTATACTTGGAACTATATTTATGTTTTTTCCCCATTTCTTGCCTTCTCATCTGGTCCTTCACCTTATATTCTTTCTTTTGTTTTTTGGCACATTCAGTTGCTGCCTGGTTTTTATCCACTTCTAGTTTGATTTCCATTCCTGCTTGATGTCAATATGCTTTTGCTAAATTAAACAGAGATGTCATCTTAGATTTATTCTCCTCATGTTTCAAAACTTTCACTACATTTGGATCTTGTGAGGTCAGTAAATATGTGTGGAGACCCACGATTGCAAATCTATACATGTAATCAATTTCAAGGAGGCCCATCCCTCCTTTGGAATGGGGAATATATAATCTTCAAACAAGTACCCTTGACAGGAAAATACAGCAGTCAGTTATTCTTTGATGCAAAAATCAAAGTTTAATTCACACAAGCAGCTTCCAAGGTTTAAAATCAAAGCGCATAAAGGCACATAAATGCACTTCACCAACTCAGCGTTTTCATCTAGTTAAAACAGACTTCATCAGATGCAGACTCATACCAAACTACACATATTTATATCTAATTAATATTTAAATTATCCAATCAGCAACCCTGAATAAATAAATGTATTTCTTTGTCAAAGGCTCCATCTAGTGACCATTAGTGGGAATGCATACAAATAGGAAACTACTTTTTGTTATTCACAATTTAGCTGATCTCATTTTAAGTAGTGGGGCAATGGAAATGTTATCATTTAAACCAGGGGGCGTCCCAGCATATAAAGTGATTTGCCACCACAGTTCCTTGTATTAAATTTTTTCTTCTCACAATCCGTCCCTTGCTTCCTTTTTTATTTGCTCCACCACAAAAATAAGAAATTTGCTCTATCACATACCTTGGTGTGCTTGTATAGAGCATTTGTTTCCTTTTTGTTTTGTATATCATATTACTGCTAATAGATCCTTCTCCTTAACATACGCTCAGTTTTTCATATATAGAAAGATCTACATTCCACACAGGTAGCCAGGTACACTATTCCAGATGATTCACAATTAAAGTAGACTTTGCCCTCTGTGAAGATTGGGGAAAGATGGGCGAAGGCTGCCAGCCTAGTCAAATGGAATTTGATACATAATTCTATTATTTGTATATATAAATGTAAAATACAGGTTTGTGTTTTTAAATTAAAGTAAACACTGTAAAATGTGAACTTCAAGATTGTTGCAACATTGCCATCTGCTGTAAGGAAAACCAAGCCAAGCATTTCAAATGCTCTTTAAAGTTACAATTATCTAAATGATGGTTCCAAAGCATCTGGCTAAACACATACTTTCTATTGTCTTAACTTAAGGAATAATTGTTAGAGTATACATGTGAAATGTATTTTATTGTTGTAGTTTCCTGAGCAGGTGTTAGCTTGCTAAATAATGCAGTTTGTTTGCCTGGGAACTCCAGACTAAGTGTCAAAATGATTTAATGTGAATACTGGGAAAACTAAGTGTCAAAATGATATAATTTGGGAGGGCCTTAGCAGAGCTGTTTGTTAGTGAGTTTAAAAACTATTGTTGAGAGAGAGACTAAAAGCATTTTGTCTTGGATCATCAACCCCAGCACTGCTTACGCTCTTTATGTATGTAAGTAGGATTATAGCACAGTGTTTTCTCTTAAGAATAGCTAAAGATTAGAAAGTTAGATTAAGTGTTTTGCTTTGTCATCAGACCTGTCCTACTATATTATTTTACGTTTCTGTATGATCTCCGAACTCTTAGATATCTCTGTGGTGTAGTATTATTGTCTTATGTTTTTAATTATTTATTATTAAATATTTTAAAAACATTTACCTGTGACTGGTTTGTGTAGAGAAAAAGTACGCTCTAGAGTATATTGCATATTTGTAGAGTATTGTAATAAGCCACTCTAATAAGCCTTAGACTGAATAGTCACATTACCAATTGGATAATACTATTGCACAGTAATAATTGGACACCCTTTTAAGGGCCTTTGGGTAGCTGATAAATTTTAGCTGGTGGTGGCAGAAATTACTACTGTATAGTCTGGGTAAAGGAGCACAGCTGAAGAATCTGTGTCAGACGTTCACAGGAGTGTCTGTGAAGTTGTATAAATATTTATCTCAAAGTGTGTGCGGTGTGGTGTGTCAGCTACCTGGGCAGGGACACAGAGCACTGGTGGGACAGAGAGGGTACTGGAGTTTAGCTTGCCAGCTAGGCTGAGATCTGGACCCTATAGCTGTGCCAGTGGGGAGTCTTATCAGGGACCTGGAGAGCAAGGGAGCAACCATCTCCAGACTGACTGTGATCTCTGTGTGCACTTAAGGGAAAGTGTACTTTACTGTGTGTATTAGTTATCCTTTCCTCTTCCATGAGACAACCTCCCTGGTGTTAGTGGTGAGGATTGAGGCTCCTTGATTGCTGGGCCAGGGCATGGTTGTGACATATCTGGTGGCAGTGGCTGGGATAAGATATCCTCACATATTTGTTTGGCAGTGGTTGGGATAAGATATCCTCACATATCTGTTTGGCAGTGGTGTGGGTAGGGTGAATCCTGTAGCTTATGTACAGTGATCTCTGAAGGTGTTTTAGCCACACAGTGTATACTCAGAGTTCAGATCACAGTTGTTTTATTTATTTTGTTAGCTTAGTTAATCAGGGTGAGCAGGCAGCATGTCAGCACAGGTGTATGGAAAGCTGACAAGAAGCCAGCTGGAGGAGATGTGCCAGGCTAGGGGACTGGTGCATGGAAACCTGACTGAGGCAGACCTGATTGCAGCCTTGGTTACAGCTGCATCAGAAAACAGCATCCAGGAGGACAATTAGACTGGCAGTGGAGATACAATATCCTCGGAGAATGGACAGCTCAACCTTTCTGCGAAGGACAATCAGACTGTCAGTGGAAATACAATATCCTCGGAGAATGGAGAGCTCAACCTTTCTGCAGTGGACTTAAAAATCCAGCTGGAGCTAAAGAGACTTGAATTGGAGGCCAGAAATTTGGAGATAGTAGCCAATGAAAAGGAGCGTCAGAGGAAGCATGAGAGGGAAATGCTGACTCTTCACCAAAGTCATGGAGGTAATGGGTAAGGGAGTAACTGGATCCCAGAAGCACAACAGGTCAGTAAATTTCTTCCACAATTTAAAGACGGGGATAATTTTTATAATTCCATTCACATGTTTGAAAGGGTATGCAAACAGTATAGTGTTGACCAAGGGCTCTGGGTATGGTTCCTGACCCCCTTACTCAGTGGGAAAGACGTAACCTGTATATCACAAATGCCTGACTCTGTTTTGATTATACTGCTGTAAAGAAAAGTCCGTTAGATTGTTTTACGTTAACACCTGAAATGTATAGGAAAAAGTTTTGTGAGCATAGACGCAAGGCAGATGAAAATGTATGTGAATATGTTGCTGAACTGAGCACTTATTTTAATAGCTGGGTGAGTGGATGTCAGGCCACCACTTTTGAAGGGCTGGCAGACATTTTGGTGAGGGAACAAGCCCTTAGCACTTTGCCTGAGGACATGAGGATCTGGTTAGCTGATAAACAATGTGCTACTTCAGATGAGTTGGGGAAGAAGGGAGACCTATACCTGGCCAGCAGGGCAGCCCTGCACAGGAAGGGGACCCCCCAGTACTGCTCATGGGTCTAAAGGAATCCATGGTGGGCAGCATAGACTGCCCCAAAAGAATCCGCCAGTAGCAGGTGAAGCCACTAGTCCAGGTACACATCCAGGAGCTAGGGTTAAATGTTTTGAATGCAACCAGTGGGGCCATGTGGCATACAGGTGACCATGAAGGCAAGGTGGGGAACCAAAGGTGAGGGAGCCAGTAAGTGGGAAAGACAAAATGCCAATAGTGGTTTGTCTTGAGACAACAGAGGATGGAACTATCATCCTGCAGATGTCCTGAGAGGGAAGGATTTGGATGAGGCAGTACTATGTATTCATGCAGTTACATGCAGTGAGGCTAGGAGACAAGCATGTGGGTCTGGTAGCCTGGGGAAGACCCAGACAGACTGCATACTTGTAGCCAGGACTGCTGAGTTGGTTACTTCAGGGAGGGAGCTACTTTGTAGCAGTAAGACTGAATGTGAGCCACAGCTGCTTGCGGGTATTGATGTTCCCTTGGACAGGGTAACTGCAAAGGTAGAGGTGAGTAGTAGTACCCAGGCTGACAGTGAGGCAGCACTGTCAGAGGATGCCCAACTTCCTGTGGAAGGGGAGCTGGGAAGGGTTACTAGGAGGGAGTTGAGACAGGCTCAGCTCTCAGACCCTACATTGCAAGGCCTGAGGCAGGTAGCTAGGGAAGCAACTGATTCTCAAAGAAAGGGGGAATCTGTATACTGGGACAAGGGGGTTACTATACAGAGAGTGGACCCCTGAGGTAGGGCTAGAAGGTGAGAGAGTACAGCAGTTGGTAGTGCCTAGAGCATACCGTCTGGCACTTCTAGCCATAGCCCATGATATTCCATGATGGAGCTTTTCTCCCTGGGCCTCCGCTGAAAATGGACATGCATCCAGTCGGACTATCCCGGTCAGCAAATGTAAAATAAAGTAAATAAATAAATAAATTCCCTTTGCGGGTCATATGGGCATAAAACGTACAAAAAGGCGTATTATGTAAAACTTCTATTGGCCTGGAATTTCCAGAGATGTAGCAGGGTACTGCAGGACCTGTGAGCAGTGCCAAAAGGTAGGCAAGGCAGGAGACAAGGTGAGAGCTCCTTTGATGCCTTTGCCTGTGATTGAGGAGATATTTCAGAGGGTAGCTATGGATATTGTAGGTCCTCTGAGTACCCCAAGTTCCACAGGGAAAAAGTATATCCTAGTGGTAGTGGATTATGCTACATGATACTCTGAGGCAGTGGCTTTGTTCTCCATTGAGACAGAGACGGTGGCAAATGCTTTGTTAGAGATTTTCAGCAGGGTAGGTTTCCCAAAAGAAATACTGACTGACCGAGGTGCCAATTTCATGTCAGACCTGCTGGCTTGTCTGTGGAAGTCCTGTGGGGTGAAGCACATGAAGACCACCCCCTACCATCCCCAGACAAATGGTCTTGTTGAGAGGTTAAACTCTATAATCAAGTCCATACTATGGGCATTTGCAGATCAGTTTAAGAGGGAGTGGGACAAATATTTTCCCCATCTGTTGTTCGCTTACAGAGAGGTTCCCCAGGAATCCACAGGTTTTTCACCCTTTGAGTTGCTGTATGGGCATAGGGTGAGGGGACCTCTAGATTTAATTTGAGATGAGTGGGAAGGTGAGTGTGAATCTCACAGGGAGCCTGTTGTGGCATACATCCTAAACCTCAGGACAAGGCTAAGGGAACTCATGGGCTTGTCCCAGGAGAACCTGGCAGAAGCCCAACAACAGAAAAAGGTGTGGTATGACAGGAATGCTCGAGCTAGAGAGTATGCTGTAGGACAGCAGGTTATGGTTCTCATTCCTGTCAGTCACAACAAGCTGCAAGCAGCTTGGGAGGGACCCTACAAGGTGGTAAGAAAGGTAAGTGATGTTAATTACATGGTGGAAGTGCTAGGCAGATGGCAGAGGCACAGATTGTACCATGTTAACATGATGAAATCTTACCATGATAGGGAGGCCCTTGTGCTGAGCATTTGCAGTGGATTGCAGGAGGAGTCTGAGGGAAATCTGAGGACTGATCTCCTCAGTGATTCTCAGGCTGACACCTCAGTGGAAGGGGTAGCAATGTCCCAGTAGCTATCTCCTAACCAGGTTCAAGAAATTCGAGCAGTGTTGCAGGAATTTGTGGACATGTTCACTGGGAAACCAGGGTGCACCCACCTTGTGCAGCAACAGGTAGATACAGGGCCCCAAAGGCCTATTAGGCAGGCCCCTTATAGGGTGCCTGAGGGAGTCAAACAGACTTTGAGGGAAGAGGTACTGGAGATGTTGGAACTAGGGGTGATTCAAGAGTCCAACAGTCTCTGGGCCTCGCCAGTGGTACTAGTGCCAAAGAAGGATGGCAGCACCAGGTTCTGTGTGGATTTCAGGAAATTAAATAGTCACACAGAGTCAGATGCTTACCCCATGCCTATTACAGATGAGGCCGTAGAGCAGCTGGGTGGGGCTACGTATCTTACAACCATTGATCTTACCAAGGGTTACTGGCAGGTGCCCTTGACTCCCAGTGCTAGAGAGAAGTCAGCCTTTGTGAATCCTTTTGGCTTGTATGAGTTCACAAAGATGCCTTTTGAGATGAAGAATGCCACAGCAACTTTCCAGAGGCTGGTAGATCATATCCTAGCAGGAGCAGGAGATTTTGCCCTTGCTTACCTAGATGATATTGCCATCTACAGCCATTCCTGGCCAGAGCACCTTCAGCATGTCAGGGAGGTGCTGGGCAGACTACAGAGGGCAGGACTGACCATTAAGCAGAGCAAATGTCAGGTGGGTATGGAAGAGGTCTGCTACCTAGGACATAGAGTGGCGAGTGGCAAGATAAAGCCAGAACCTGCCAAAGTGGAAGCTATTCAGGCATGGCCTGCACCTGTTACCAAAATGCAGGTGAAGGCATTCTTAGGGACAGCAGGGTACTACAGAAAGTTTGTCCCTAGTTATAGTATCATAGCTTCTCCCGTCACAGACCTGACAAGGAAGAACAGGCCAGATAAGGTAGTATGGACTCCAGCATGTGAGCAGGCATTTCAGAAGATTAAAGAAGCTTTGGGAGGGCCCCCTGTGTTAGCCAGTCCAGATTACAACAAAAAATTTGTTGTGCAAGTGGATGCTTCGAACCATGGGGTGGGGGCTGTACTTAGCCAGATTTCTTCAGAGGGAGAAGAGCGCCCAATGGCCTATCTCAGTCGTAGGCTCCAACCCAAGGAGGAATCCTATGCAGCTGTAGAAAAGGAATGTATAGCTATAGTGTGGGCATTGCAGAAACTTCAGCCTTATCTGTATGGAAGAAAATTCACTGTGATGACAGATCACACCCCTCTAACATGGTTAAACAGAGCCAGTCAGCAAAATGCCAAGTTGCTAAGATGGAGCCTGGGGTTGCAAGCATATGATATGCCAGTGCAGCACTGCAATGTGAGTAGCAATGCCAATGCAGATGGGCTCTCAAGACAGGGAATGGGGTGAGGTACCCTCAGATAGACCTAATCCTCTCAAGCGGTGTTTCTCAAGGGTCACTTGAAAAACTAGCTTGAGTTCTCCAGGGGGGGAAGAGATGTGAAGATTGGGGAAAGATGGGCGAAGGCTGCCAGCCTAGTCAAATAGAATTTGATACATAATTCTATCATTTGTATATATTAATGTAAAATACAGGTTTGTGTTCTTAAATGAAAGAAAACACTGTAAAATGTGAACTTCAAGATTGTTGCAACATTACCATCTGCTGTAAGGAAAACCAAGCCATGCATTTCAAATTTTCTTTGAAGTTACAATTATCTAAATGGTGGTGCCGAAGCATCTGGCTGAACAAATTCTTTCTACTGTCTTAACTTAAGGAATAATTATTAGAGTATACATGTGAAATGTATTTTATTGTTGTAGTTTCCTGAGCAGATGTTAACTTACTAAATAATGCAGTTTGTTTCCCTGGGAATTCCAGACTAAGTGTCAAAATATGTAATGTGAATACTGGGGAAACCTAAGTGTCAAAATGATGTAATTTGGGAGGGCCTTAGCAGAGCTGTTTGTTAGTGAGTTTAAAAACTATTATTGAGAGAGAGACTAAAAGCATTTTGTCTTGGACCATCAACCCCCAGCATTGCTTATGCTCTTTATGTATGTAAGTAGGACTATAGCACTGTGTTTTCTCTTAAGACTAGCTAAAGATTAGAAAGTTAGATTAAGTGTTTTTCTTTGACATCAGACCTGTCCTACTGAATTATTTTAAGTTTCTGTGTGATCTCTGAACTCTTAGATATCTCTGTGGTGTAGTATTATTGTCTTGTGTTTTTAATTATTTATTATTAAATATTTTAAAAACCTTTACCTGTGGCTGATTTGTGTAGAGACAAAGTAAGTTCTAGAGTACATTGCATATTTATAGAGTATTGTAATAAGCCACTCTAATAAGCCTTAGACTGAATAGTCACATTACCAATTGGATAATAATATTGCACAGTAATAATTGGGCACCCTTTTAAGGGTCTTTGGGTAGCTGATAATTTTTAGCTGGTGGTGGCAGAAATTACTACCGTATAGACTGGGTAATGGTGCACAGCTGGAGAATCTGTGTCAGCCTTTCCCAGGAGTGTCTGTAAAGTTGTATAAATACTTATCTCAAAGTGTGTGTGGTATGTCAGCTACCTGGGCAGGGACACGAAGCACTGGTGGGACAGAGAGGGTACTGGAGGTTAGCTTGCCAGCAAGGCTGTGATCTGGACCGTATAGCTGTGCCAGTGGGGAGTCTTATTGGGGACCTGGTGAGCAAGGGAGCAACCAGCCCCAGATTGACTGTGATCTCTGTGTGCACTTAAGGGAAATTGTACTTTACTGTGTGTATTAGTTATCCTTTCCTCTCTTCAAGGAGATGACCTCCCTGGTGTTAGTGGTGAGGATTGAGGCTCCTTGATTGCTGGGCCAAGGCATGGTCATTACACCCTCAATCAATCTGTCCCTACTTTCTATAAATACCTGGTCAGTATTTGATGGATTTCCACATTGAGAGCAGTGAACACATTTATAAGTCCCTCTTCTTCTCTTATTCCGTTCCTTCCTTTTCCAGTCATTTTCTAAAATGGTCTTTAAGTTAAGTGAAGTTTTATATACAATTTTGAGGGGTCCCCTAGACACTCCTTCCAGGTCAGTAAAATTAACAAACCTTTCCCATTCAGTTTTTGCAACCTTTCTAGCTAAACTGCAGAAGGCATTAAATTCCAACATGAATGCTTTTCCAAAGTTTTGCTCAGAGGTAGCTGTGCATGTATCAATTTTATTAGTAATCTCTCGTAATATGGACTTAAATTTTCCTTTTCTGCCCTCATTTATTTCTGCCTTCACCCCTCTTATCAACTCAGTGGGATACCCACTATTCAGAAAAAAATTGTTCTAATAGTTGATACTGATTCATACAATGTTAAGCTTAACAAAAAGTCTAAATCAATGTTAAAATATAGGACTTTGGATGTTGAAAATTCCTATTTAAAGGAATGTATTGTTGGGAGAATTGTCCCTAAGAGACTGCGTGTTTGGAAGTATCCAAACAATGTCCAAGTGGGGAGTAATTTTCGTAAAGAATTATTAGCTATTTTTAATGGATGTGGACTCTGAATATTTAAAGCAATTATTAAAGAAAATGATAGAATAAAGAAAGGAATTCAGATTGTATTAAAAAATGACTTTATTTTTACTATACCCTCTGAGAAGGAAAAATATTACAAAGTTAGGCGGGAAATTGATGATAAATGTGAAGAATTGATACATAGGAAATTAAGGAAATTAGAGCATGACACTAATGAATACAGAACTAATATTAGTTATCTAAAACCTAAAGGTTTTAGGCAGAATGAAAGTGTACATGCTGTTATCCAGCCAGAAAGTAATATTAACACAGTTAGTAATGATATGGATAGTGCATGTGTGTGTGAGAATGTGGGGAACCTTGATGACTTTTCTGACTACCCAGAACTGAGTAGATCTGAAAGAATAAGAAATAATAAAAATTATCACCACAACATTTTTATTGGAGGGGGGGTGAAGGGGGAGGGGGAGATACTGAACAGAGAGAGTATACCCCATTCTCATTCTTTCAGTCGAATATGTGTTGATGAAGGAAATGAGAGAAAGTATACATGTGAAGGGATTAGTATAATTAATTTTAGTAGTGTTAAACTTGTTAAGGAACATTTTAGTCTCTTATCTAAAGACTTAAAATGTATACCTTAAAAGAAAGGCGACCTGACAAAAACTATAATGGATTTAAGAATATTTACTAGGAAAGTCAACCTTGGTTCGATGTTTCCATCAAAAAGTAATGAAGTTGATAGTAAATTGAGGCGTAAAAGCACTTACAACCCACCCCTACATCCTCAACTAAAAAACTTTGAAAAATAGTTGAGAAGGAAGTACAGAGAGAATTCTCCAATGTTAGATATAAGTCTAACTTAACTAATAAGGAGAAAGAGGTCTTACCTGAGATGGAAGAGAATCTTGAAGTCCGAGTGATGAAACCTACAAAGGGGTTGGGGTTGTGCTGATGGATACTATAATTTATGAAGGCAAAATAAATTAAATTTTAAGAGATACCAGTAAATACTCCAGTGTATCTATAAATGAAATTAATATTTCTTATAGAAGAATTGATGCAGTTTTGGAAGACATGTTAATGGAAGACTTAATTGATCCCAAAACTTTTGCATTTTTAAAAGGTGACAAGCCTAGAATACCATCTATATTTGGTATACTGAAAACTCACAAGGATGAGAGGGACCCTCCCGTAAGACCGCTGAGGGATCCAAAACACTTCCCTTAGCAAAATATGTGGATAGCAAATTGAAAAAAATATGGTTGAAAAAAAAGGCAATAGTGAAAGATTCCTGGGATCTTCTGAAGGGATTTAAGCATGAATTCTATAGGGAAGATTTAACCTTTGTCACAGTGGATGTGATTGACTGAAGGTATGAGTACGCTTGAATAGATAAAATTTGAAGACACTGAATTAAATCAAAAGGAGAAATTGGTATGTATTGGATTGATGGAATTAGTACTGAAGTACAATTTCATCTTTTTTAAAGGGGAATTTTACCAGCAGATCCAGGGCGATGCGATGGGAGCAGCATGCGCTCCCACCTATGCTAAACTTATTCTTGCCAAATGGGAAGAGAAATATGTTTTGGGATCCCAACATGCGGTGTGCTGGATGTTTTATAGAAGATTTTTAGATGATATAGTGATTTTATGGATTGAGACTATACACAAGTTGGAAGAATTTATGTATTACATAAACAACACTACAAATTTTTTAAGATTTACCCACAAATGCTCCACAGAGAAACTTGAATACCTTGATGTAAAAGTATATAAGAGCCAGGACAGATTTGAGTCAAGGGTCTATAGAAAGCCTATATTCTGCAATTCTTTTCTACACTACAATAGTGCCCACCAGCTCCATTATAAAAGGAGTATAGTGAAAGGCCAGTACGTACGAGGAAGCAGAATGACCACCTCAGAAATGGATTTTCAGCATGAAAGTGAATTATTAGAAAAAATTTTTCTGAATAGGGGGTATCCCACTGAGATGATAAGAGGGGTAAAGGCAGAAATAAATGAGGGCAGAAAACGAAAATTTAAGCCCATATTATGAGTGATTACTAATGAAGTTGATACATGCACGGCTACCTCTGAGCAAAACTTTGGAAAAGCATTCGTATTGGAGTTTAATGCCTTCTGCAGTTTAGGTAGAAAGGTTTTAAAAAACTGAATGGGAAAGGTTTGTTAATTTTACTGACCTGGAAGGAGTGTCTAGGGAACCCCTCAAAATTGTATATAAAACTTCGCTTAACTTAAAGACTATTTTAGAAAATGACTGGAAAAGGAAGGAAGGGAATAGGAGAAGACAAGGGACCTATAAATGTGGTCGTTGCTCTCATTGTGGAAATATAGCAAATACTGATCGGGTATTTATAGAGAGTAGGAACAGACTGATTGAGGGCAAAGACTACTTTAATTGTGAATCATCTGGAATAGTGTACCTGGCTACCTGTGTGGAATGTAGATCCTTCTATATAGGAAATACTGAGTGTAGGTTAAGGAGAAGGATCTACGAGCATAAATATGATATACAAAACAAAAAAGAAACAAATGCTCTATACAAGCACACCAAGGTATGTGATAGAGCGAATGGCTTATTTTTTGTGGTGGAGCAAATAAAAAGAAAGCAAGGGACGGATTGTGAGAAGAAAAAATTTAATACAAGGAACTGTGGTGGCAAATCACTTTAGATGCTGGGAAGCCCCCTGGTTTAAATGATAACATTTCCATTACCCCACTACTTAAAATGAGATCAGCTAAATTGCAAATAGCAAAAGGAAAAGTTTCCTATTTGTGTGCATTCCCACTAAAGGTAACTAGAGGAAGCCTTTGACAATGAAATACTAAAAAGTTCACATAACATTTTAAATGCAAGCTTTTAAATTTTATGTCTTTTAAAATTGTATTGCACGATGTTGAATATTTAGTTGTATTTATTCATTATTTATTGATATGCAACTTTATTAATATTTGGAAAGAAAATGTTCAAGTCTTTTAAGTGTGTTTTTAACATTTTATTTTACCTATATTTAAGAATAAGGAGAATAAGGGTGATGTGCAGAGCTGCAGTAACTACAGAGGGATAAAACTGATCAGTCACAGCTTGAAGTTATGGGAAAGAGTAGTGTAAGCTAGGTTAAGAAGGGAGGTGATGATTAGTGATCAGCAGTATGGTTTCATGCCAGGAAAGAGCACTACAGATTTAATATTTGTTCTGAGAATGTTGTTGCAGAAATACAGAGAAGGTCAGAAGGAGTTGCATTGTGTCTTTGTGGACTTAGAGAAAGCATATGACAGGGTGCCTAGAGAGGAGTTATGGTATTGTATGAGGAAGTCGGGAGTGGCAGAGAAGTATGTAAGAGAGTACAGGATATGTACAAGGGTAGTGTGACATTGGTGAGGACTGCGGTGGGAGTGACAGATACATTTAAGGTGGAGGTGGGATTACATCAAGGATCAGCTCTGAGCCCTTTCTTATTTGCAGTGGTGATGGACAGGTTGACAGATGAGATTAGACAGGAGGCCCCGTGGACTATGATGTTTGCAGATGACATTGTGATATGTAGTAAAAGTAGGGACCAAGTTGAGGAGACCCGGGAGAGGTGGAGATATGCTTTAGAGAGGAGAGGAATGAAGGTCAGCAGGGCTAAAACAGAATATATGTGTGTAAATGAGAGGGAGGGTAGAGGAATGGTGAGGATGCAGGGAGTAGAGTTGGTAAAGGTGGATGAGTTTAAGTACTTGGGATCAACAGTTTAGAGTAATGGTGAGTGTGGAAGAGAGGTGAAGAAGAGAGTACAGGCAGGGTGGAATGGGTAGAGAAGAGTGTCAGGAGTGATTTGTGATAGACGGGTACCAATAAGAGTGAAAGAGAAGATTTACAAGAGGGTAGTGAGACCAGCTATGTTATATGGGTTGGAGACGGTAGCAATAACAGAAAAGGCAGGAGTCAGAGCTGGATGTGACAGAGTTAAAGATGTTAAGATTTGCACTGAGTGTGACTAGGATGGGCAGGATTAGGAATCAGTATATTAGAGGGTCAGCTCAGGTTGGGCAGTTTGGAGACAAAGCAAGAGAGGGCGAGATTGCGTTGGTTTGGACATGTGCTGAGGAGGGATGCTGGGTATATTGGGAAAAGGATGCTAAGGATGGAGCTGCCAGGTAAGAGGAAAGGAGGAAGGGCTAAGATAAAGTTTATGGATGTGGTGAGAGAGGACATGCAGGCAGCTGGTGTGAAAGAGCATGATGCAGAGGACAGGAAGAAATGGAAATAGATGATCCACTGTGGCGACCCCTAATGGGAACAGTCGAAAGAAGATGATGATGATTTTACAAATGACAAGGCATGAGTTTTAAGCTTTTTTAAATACATTTATTTATTCAGGGTTGCTGATTGGATCATTTAAATATTAATTATATATCAATATGTGTAGTTTGGTATGAGTCTGCATCTGATGAAGTCTGTTTTAACTAGACGAAAATGCTGAGTTAGTGAAGGGCGTTTATGTGCTTTGATTTTAAACCTTGAAAGCTGCTTGTGTGAATTAAACTTGGATTTTTGCATCAAAGAATAATTGACTGCTGTATTTTCCTGTCAAGGGTACTTGTTTGAGTTTGCATTTCATTTTTGTACCTTTGCTGGCTTTTACTTGGAATATATAATCTTGGTATGCACTGATTTTTAAAAATCATTTGGTAACCATGAAGCATCCTTCTTGTTTTAATATCTATCCAACACTTTTTGGGGCCAGTCAGTCACTCCAAAACTATAAGTTAGGACAGGAAGAGCAAACTGATTCATAGCTTGGATCCTGTTCCTAGATATCAATGCTGTTTTCAGGATTAATTTAAGTCTTCTAAAGTACTCCTTACTGAGTTTTATTCGCATTTGTTCATGTTTTATTGCTGATCCTTCATCAATTCCCAAGTATTTATACACTCCCTCTTGCTCAAGTTCTTTTATATCACATTCTTGTCCCAAACTGATGTTTTCCTGGTGCTGCAGTTTTCCTTTTTTAAAGGTTACTTTTGCACATTTATCAAGACCAAATGACATTCCAGTATCATCTGAAAAAGTTTTGACAACCTGCAGCTGTGTTTTCAGTTTCTCATCTGATGAGCTATACAGTTTTAAATCATCGACAAAGAGAAGATGAGACGTCATTAGAATTTGTTGTTTTCTGGAAGCCAAATTGTAGCCATGGCCTAAGTTGTTAATTAAACAGCTTAATGGATTAATGGCAAGGCAGAATAGCAACGGTGACAGAGAGTCAGCCTGGAATATCCCCCTTTGACTTTTTATCCCTGAGATAATAATCTGTCCTTTATCATGGCTTAATTGCAAAGTGGTCTGCCACTGTTTCATGGTTACTGTAATGTAGTCAATCAGTGAAGGGTGTATCTTATACATTTTTAAGCATCCATGAATGTGGAATTCTATCCAATGCTTTTTGGTAGTTAATCCATGCCATACTTAGATTCCTTCCCGTCTTACAGTTCTCCACTATAACTTTGTTTAACAACAAATGATACTTTGTTCCATACGACTTTCCTTTATTGCCCTTTTGTTCTACTGCCATAACTGAGTTTTCTTCTAAATGACTGTATAGTCTGTCGGCGTCAATTGCTTTGTATAGTTTATACGTCGTTGGAAGACAAGATATTGGTCTATAATTTTTAGAGTAGCTTTCAGGTTCACTCTTAAGTAAGAGCATTGTTTTTTCTGTTATTAACCAGTACGGTGTGTGTTCGGGGTGCGCATATAAATAGTTCTTACTCATGGCTAAATCCTCGTGCAAAGAAGTTAATACTTTAAGCCAAAAGTTAGGTACTGCATCTGTGTCAGGTAATGCATATGTGGCATTATGGCCTTTCTTATGCAATTCTATGTATTCCTGCAACCTCTCTTTAATATAACCAACTGGTTCTTTGAGGTCCCCCCATTCTTTGCCTTGTATCATTCACATTTTTACTTGGAACTTTCCCTTATCACTATCTATCTTCTTGAAATAATCTCTTCTTTTGTTTTTTGTTTTTTGTTTTATTGCAGTCCCCCAGTTCTTTGCACTGTTCATTTAAATACCACTCCTTATTTTGTCTTGTTATTTTTGGAAACTCTGCATTACTTTTAACATGCTTTTCTCCATTTTCTTTGTGTTTTACTCTCTTTCTTTCTTGTTTCACTTCTAAACCTTTCACATTTAAGCACGTTTCCCTCTTAATCATCTTTCTGTTGGGAATATCTTTTCTTGCCACTTCTTGGTAATGTCATAGACTTCTACCCATGGTCCTTCAGGTGCTCTATCCACAAGGAGTAATCCCCTACATCTATGCTTTAGCTCCACGACATATTCATTTGCAATACTGATGAGCACATAACTAATTTGTCTGTTTTTTTGTTTTGTTTTGTTTTAATATAATTTTAAATGATCTGGTAAGAAGCTGGTGGATTGTGCAATAGTGAGATGCAGGTCTTGTGTCTGCTGATGGCATGGGACTCTTCTATATCTGACTGCAAAGTATACAGTTATGCTGATTTGTTTTGATATTTGTTTTGACCACTGAATTTTCTTGGGAAACTTCAAAAATATATATATGTCCTACTTCATGTTGTAGTCCAAAACTAAACTTTCCTATTTACTCCAATTTTACTTTGACTATAAACATTGGTATTCCAACCACTTATGATGAGTGCATTTATCTTTTAATAGTGTTATTTTCAGGTGTTGCAGATCTTTGTTTTCCTCACTGATGTCCTCGTCTTTAACATCTATAGTTAGAACATGAAACTGCATCACCGTAATGTTGAATGTCTTGCCTTGCATTCCAACTGGGATCATTTTGACATTGAAAGTTAAAACATTACGACAGCATGTAAAATGAATTAGTGTTTAATCCTGTGGGTGTTTTATTGTCTCTTATGGCTCATGTGATTTTAAATGGTCTGTATTTTAACTTGCTTTTATTAAAGTTTCATTAGTTCTGATGAAGTTCTGAAAGGAATAGGAATGAAAGCATTTAACTTTTGTAATAAAGTTTTGTTTCTCTGACTGCTGGTTGAAGTTGTTCACTATAAGCACGGCAGCAAGTGTTGGCTTTATTACTTTGTTTATTCACCTGTCTGGATTGCTAGTTTGTATCATTTTGGCATGTTTTGCTTGTAACCTAGCACTGATTTTAATACCCGTTATTAACTATGAGGGTTACTCCACTTTTTGCAAGATTTGTGTACATAATAAAATGTCTGATTCCTAGTGGGCAATCATGCCTGGCTTCAAGAAGTCACATTCCAGATTACACATCTGACTAAGATACAATTCAAATCTGCATTTATTTTACATATAACTCACTTGTCATGGTAGCATTATTATTAATTTATACTACATCAGTCTAATAAATGAGATAGTAGGTTTCTTCTTTATTGTACAACTTGTCTAAAATCAAAAAATCAAAAAGTAAATTATCTCAACACTCAGTACAGTTGCTTTAAAATTTTATCAAGTAGAGTGAAGCTCAGGACTCTCCTTAATCCTTAGCAGGAGCACCACTGCAATACATGTCTGTGTCCATCTATGCAGCTCAAACTTGTCAAAAGGGTTTTAAAATTGTGCAAGTATTTGAAACAAAATGCATCATCGAGAAACTTGAGATTTACTCCATCACTTAGGTCATATCGCAGTCTACAAGGCATGGCTTAAAGATGATTCAATTATGTCATTGTAGGTTAATTAAAACACAAAAGTGGCAATCCCATGTGCCACACTGCATTATGGTGTGGTATTACTAATATAAAAATATAACAAACCAGATTTTGATCAAAGACCCACCCACCTATGGGTTTAGCTTTCACTGGGGCTATTTTCAATTAGCAATAACAGAAAAACAAATAAAAAACAAACTTAGCAGTGGCATATATGGAAAAGCTCTATGTCAATCTGCAGGAACAGTAGGCAGGCCCACACCATACAGACTGACTCACACTGTTGAGGAATGGATAGACTGATAGGGCTACCTATGCAGACCAGAATAGGCTATAGCAATCTCTACAAGCCTGTGAATTCCTGGCCATTGCTATAGCATAGGCTGATACAGTTACCTATGCAGAACAGAATAGGCTAGCAATCTCTCCAAGCCTGTGAATGCCTGGCCATTGCGCCATGGAACAAATGCAAATGGGCCAAATTGGATGAAGGTAGGTATACCAACCATTGCATGAGGTCCCACAAAGATAAAAAAGGCAACAAATAAGGGCAGAGAAATTGTATATAGATAGACACACAAACATATATATATATATATATATATATATATATATATATATATATATATATATATATATATATGGTCCCATAAGTTCATTGGTACATAGGTAAGTACAAAGCTAGCTGCCTCTCTGGACCATTTTAAGCCAAGATGATTTACCTTTTTTGGGATCAAAATAATCTGTTCCATTGTTATAGATTGGTTTAACCCATCCCATATAATTATATATTACCCCTAATGAGAATCACTGGGATCATACCATAGATAATTTAAGGGGACCCATGTATGGGTTAAAGCATTTAGAAGCTGCCTCTGTCCATTATTAGTACAGGTGCAGTCCTGGTGAAAATTTTCTGTTTCCATCCATAAATCTAAGTTGCATATGGACAGTGAAGAACTTTGTTTTACATGGATGGGGAGCCTGTTCCAGAGGAGTGGTATCCTCTGCAAGATGCTCCTGACCCTTTTATTTATGCAATATGTTTTGTTTATGTATGTATATACATGTTTGATTTGTTGTCTTTTTGGGTGGTGCAAATGTTTTAACAAATTTATTATTTACATCATTCTTTAACTTTAGTGTTGTGGGGCTTTAAATACCACTTAATAGGTTTTTATTAATCAATGTTAGTGTCATGTGACTTGATTCACTATAAAATGGTTGTAGTTGAATGTTATTTTATTCAGAAGAAGTGAGCTGATTGATGCTGATGAAAAAGCGCTCAATAAAATAGAATTGGTTTACTTGGTGCAGTGAGAAGTTGCTTTACTGGTTCGTTTAAATAGGGCTTGGTGCTTGGTTCCAGGGCCTTACCCAAACTAATGACTGGTGCCAAAAGCATGGTGTCAAACTGAATGCCAAGAAATGCATCATACATGTCAAGCAGAGCGCCTCTTTGGCCCTCTTCAAAAGGAACCTTGATGATTGGATGGGAGAAAGGAAATTCACCCCGGGGATCACATCAGTTGCCCTGCTAGACAGGGGTCCAGGGAAGTAAATAGTGTGGGAAGAAATAGCCAGGGAATTGTTATGGCAAGGCTTGTATAGGCCCTAGGGCTGATAGCCTAGTACCAACCTATGAACCTAGTATCCCCTTTGGGGAAAATGTCATCCCCACTAATTATCACATTAATAACAATGTACAAAGCATGCAATCAGTCGTGAGGGACTTGAGCACCCAGGCTGACAGCAACCTGACTTTTGACCACCACTTTGCCTCCTTTGTACAGAAGGCTTTCTACATGGCCCACATCATAAATAAGGATATTTCATCCAGGAATAAGGAGATCATGACATCCCTATACTCCTCCCTTATCAGACCCATTATCGAGTACAATGCCACCTTTGGCATGTATCTTGCCAAGCACATGCAGTAGTTGAAGAGACCACAGAGGTTCCTGACCAGGAAATTCCAGGGTCTCAAACACCTATCCTATACAGATAGGCTAAATGCCCTGTCAATCTACTCAGTCTCATACAGACTGCTCAGAGGTGACCTGTGTTTGGCATACAAGGCCATTTCAGACCCAGCCTTGATGGAGTTGCTGCATATCCATACGGCAAACTCCACTTGCGCAACCCACATGCAAGGCCTTAACATGGTCTGTGACATTAACAAAACTTGTTGGCAGGATAAATTTGTGTCCCAAAGGTTCCTCCATCTGCGGAATGGACTCCCTCTCCATGTCAAGCAGAGTACCTCTCTAGCCCTCTTTAAGAGGAACCTGGACAACTGGATGGGAAACAGAACATACACCCCTGGGATCCCACCTGTGTCCCTGCTGGACAGGGGAAACAGGGGAAACAGGTGCTGACTTTCATGGCACATGGGTGAAATTCTTAGCTAGGCTTATAACGGCCTCTGGGCCAATAGCTTAGTATCATCCTATGAACCTATGAACCCATCTCATTAAAGGACATTTACAATTATTGGCATTTAGTTCCAACAGTGACACATTACAACAGTATTGGGTTGGACTTAGATGAAATGGTGCCTTAGGTACTGCCTAGCATTTCACCCCCCTCAACACATATGCATCCTCCAGTGCTCCCCTCTGTTTCACCCCATCCTGGGCTCCCCATGCCATGTACATTACTTTTTTCTTCTTTTTCTCATATTTTTGCCTTACTCTTTAGCTTTTCCGAGAATCCATATATGTGCTCTGAAGTTCATTTTAAAGTGTTTTTTTTTCTTTCACACAACCTTTTCATCCAATGATAGCTTAAAAATAAATTATGATTAAAGAAAGAAATTCATTGCTGCTGTTCAGCTTTAGTTTTCCTTGCATGCTTTCAACACACCTTTCCTGAGCAAGACAGCATAAGCCATAGGGGTACAGATGCTCTGGGATGCATTTTAGAGCAGTTTCCCAAACTTTTAATCCAACGGTGGCCTAAATAAAAATTATGATTAAGAAAAAAATATATATTTTTTTGTTGTTTCATTCAGTGAAAACATAAGTTGTGCCCAAGGCTTAATGGTCAAAGCTGACAAAATAGTAGCTCACAATAAACTAACAAGACAATTGCAAAAATGCCTCCCTAACCCCCCCCCCAAAAAAAGGAGAGTCATTGCACACGCATCCTTCAGGTGTCAAATTGGGATGAAAGCAAAGGTACAAATTGCCACAGTCTTGTATTTCAAGTGATTGTTGAAAGACATATACATGCAAAGCCTCATCACTCCTCACCCCTGAAAGGAAGCCACTTGTATACATGCTTAAGGTGTGATTGTGAGGACAGTGAAAAAATGATTAATGTATTCTACATCATTGCTCCCAGATAGTATATTGCTCCTACACAAACTACACCAACCTTTTTTGTACACCTCTGAAGTCTATGAGGAAAGTAAGGTCCTTTGATATGTACCTGACCAGACACCAGGCAACTAAAACGTCCACAAAGGCTCCTTAAAAAAGAATACAGGGAGTAATCACAATATCTTACACTGATCACCTGAAAGCCTTGTCTCTTTATGCAGTATGGTACAGACTTTTGAGAGGTGATCTTTGAATGGCATACAAGGCATCCCTGGACCCTGTTTTAATGAACCTTTTGCAGAGCCACAAAACAGGCAGCATTAGTAGTACAGGATTAAAATACCTAAATTTTGCTTGTTACATAGGACATATTGGACAGGCTGATATGTTTCTTAGAGAAAGCAAAATACTTGTAACGGTCAACCGTTTAAGGAACCTAGTTCCTTTATACCAGCTTTGCATCCCTTAGTCGAAGGTTTTACTAATATTTGTGAGAATGATTTTCAACAAACTTTAAAAGCTGAAAGTAAAGCTAAGTTTTTTTTGTGTAACCCAAGGTGAATATGAGGTCCTTAGAGTGTCATGTGAGACCTCACATCTCGAGGTACATCCAGCAGACAAAGGAGGAGGTAGTCTCCTAGTGGATAAGCATCATTATTTAGGTAAGATGTGTGAAATGTTGGAGGATAGTGACACGTACATGTGTTTACACAGATACCAAGTTGATGGCTTGATCACAAAGGTTGACTTTTACATATATGATCTTCACAGGACTGGGCTGATATCCCTAGACATGTTTAATTATTTTTCTGTCAAACGTCCCATCATTCCTATCCTCTATGGCTTACTTAAAATACATACGAATTTAAGAGATCCTCCCATGTGCTCAGTTGCTTCTAGCCATGGTTGGGTGACTGAATCTCTTTCTATATTTGTTGAAAAGATGATTAGACCTATTTTAGATGGGTGTATTGAAGGACACCGAGAATTTTTTACAAGATTTATATGCTTGGTATAGGGATTTGGAAACCAATAATGGTTTGCTTTTTGTTACATTTGACATTGTCTCACTTTTTACTGTAATACCAAATGACTTGGGTATTGAGAATGTTAGAGCATTTCTCTCATGTTGTAGTGATCTTTCTCCTAACAAAGTGATGCTGGTTTGTATGTTGCTTGAATTGATTTTAGAAAATAATGTGTTTGTGCTTGGAGAAGAAATGTATTTGCAATGCATTGGTGTGGCAATGGGTACACTTTGTGCTAACTCTTATGCAAATCTTGTATTGGCACAATGGGAGCAAAATGATATTTATGGTAACAATCCCTTTATTCAGGATATTATTTACTATAGGCATTTCATTGATGACATATTTTTGGTTTGGAAGGGTACTTGGGGAAACTCTCTCCTCCTTTGTGGATTATTTACATAGTCCTACCACCTTTTTGCGTTTTGCTTATAATTATTCATATGAGCTCATTAAGTTTTCAGATCTTAGATGTTAGAGTGGACCCAGTAGTCAGGGACTTAGTGACACACATAGATAGTAATCTAGCCTTTGATCTTCACGTGTCTACAGTGGTGAGGAAATCATTCTATGTTGCGCAACTTATAAACAAAGGTCTGGCATCTAAGTCCAAGGAAGTCATTGTTCTACTGTATGCGGCATTCATCAGACCTATCATTGAGTACAATGTCCCCTTTGGTATGTACCTAACCAGGTATATCCAACAAATGGAATGTCCACAGAAGTTCCTCACTAAAAGAATACAGGGCATAAGTAATATGGTCTATGCAGACCACCTCAAGGCCCTATCCCTGTATTCTGTCTCCTACATGCTTTTGAGGGGAGATTTATGCCTGGCATACAAAGCATTGTCAGAACCCACTCTGATGGACTTCCTGCATATCCACAAAACAAACAGTACCAGAATTACCTGTTCTAAAGACTTAAACCTTGCTGTGGTATAAATAGGACCTGCTGGAGAGATAGGTATGTATCCCAGAGACTACCTCGTCTATGGAACAGGTTCCCCATCCGTGTGAAGCAGAGTTCCTCCCTAAACCAATTCAAGTGCAGCTTGGACAACTGGATGGTAAACCAGAAATTCATCCCTAGTTTGGCACCTGTGTCTCTGATGCAAACAGGTAACTTGTAAATGGTTCCACTCCCAGGCCCATGCTTACATTTATCAAGGATATCAGAACGTTTCAGAGATTTGGGATGCATGGCTAAGCTTAAAAAGGCTCTTGCGGTCGTTAGTCTAGTAAACACCTATGAACTTATGAACTTATATCACGGTTAGTAAAGATGCCTTGGGGAATGTTGCTACTAAGATATATAAGAAGCCATGTAAAAAGAATAATGTTTTGAATTAGGCTAGCATGCACCCTAGGCATATAACTAGCAATCTGGTTAAAGGACAACTACTCAGAACAATCAGACTTCACAGTGATAATGAGACTGCAGTACAGGCACTGAGTGCTGTAGTCAAAGATTTTATTGCCAGATGGTGGTGCTGCGGTAGCGTTGTCGCCTCACAGTAAGACATTGTCCTGTTCGATTCTCAGCTAAAGTGTCTTCTGTGTGGAGACATGCGTGAATGGGCGTACCTTCGTTGAAGGTTGTGCATCAAGGCCAGCAACTCGATACGTAAAAATCTACTGCCAATCATTAGCAGACCAGAGTTCCACTGTGGCAACCCCTAACTGGGAAAAGCCGAAAGATACAACAGGGTATTCTATCACAGAAGGTTTAAAGACTGCTAATGATATAAGCTCTCTTATGAATACTACTGCAAAACCCTTTTTTACTGGTGTAACCAAAACTATGACACCACATCATGTTAGAAACACGTCAGGTCACTGAATTGTTTTTACATACTCTGGCAATATAGGCACTGTCTTTGACACAGTGAAGAAAAACTGTCTGGTCGATTCAAGGACAGAATTTTGGAGCATGTGGGTGATGTTCATAAAGGCAAACCTACTAATGCATTAGTGAAACATGCTAGTGACTCTGGATCACAAAACATCTTTAAGTTTACATGTTCTAGAAGTGATTAATGAAAGTATAAGGGGTGGTGAAATAAGAAACAGGAGAGAATGCTCTGAACTTAGATGGACTGTATGTTTAAAATGATAGTTTTCCCGGCTTGAACAATGCTCTTTCTATTAAGCCAATACTCAGAGCACGTGGACTGAGACACTGATTTGCAAGGTTTTTATGAATGGTTTGCAAGTCTACAAATGAGTTTTAAATGCATGTGATTCTATTTCTTTAACTTGATTGATTAAGTTGTATTTTAATTGTGCGTGGATTTTTTTACTATTATATGGTCTGTAGAAGTGGTTGTTTAACTGCAAAAGCACTCATCTTTTTGTTTTGTTTCTATTAAATTTATTCCTGCTGTATTGGTTGATTCCATTTTCTACAATTCAATATATATTTTTCTCATAACAGATAGACCTTTACCTGCAAGCCAATATTTTTATCTACGTGTATGCTTCTTAGATAATTCCCATTCTCTGGAACAGACTCTCTATCCATTTGAAGCAGAGTTCCTACATATCAGTGTGGACCAAATGGATGGGTAATCAGAAATTCTCCCCTTGTCTGGCATCTATGTGATGGACAGAAGTAGTTAGTAAATCACCCCCTATATAAATCAAATTTGTGGGTCACATTTGGGTAGCATGGTTAGGCTTATAAAAGCCCTAGTGGTCATTAGCCTAATATACATGCATGACCCTATAAAAGAAACAATGACCATACTGACCCCAGCCCAAACACCAGCTATAATAACCTCTGTGCACACATTTAGGGTTTCACTGTGATGAAATTATAAAAAGTAATGACCACACAATAACTAGCCCCCCTTCCCCCACATAACCTACACAACTTTCTGTGCACACACATCTGAGCAAGGTTGCTATTAGAAAGGGTGTGGTTAATAGCAGAGACCATTATCAACTTTATCCTAAAAGGGTCATATCACAGCCCTGTTCAGGTTAAAGAGCATAAGAAGAAAATGAATGCATATTTTTCTCCTCATCTGTCCCCAACCAGCAATAGCATTTGTGTGGACCCTCACACAGTCAAGGATAATTGATGGGGCTCCCTATACCCAGTTATACATTCTGTGGAGTGGAGGCCACCATATTCATAGAAAATCTATGTGTCTGAATGTTCTGCAATATATTTCATGCCTTACTTTTGAAATACAATCACTTGTTAGCTGCATTTTTAGTGATACCCAGAAGAATAATGGATGTGTCTTGGCACTATTGGGTGTGTGCACACAGATAAAAATCTGTGTTATTTTTAATACACACACTCATGCACTCACAAACACACAAATGCGCACACACACACACACACACACACACACACACACACACACACACACACACACACACACACACACACACACACACACACACACACACACACACACACACACACACACAATACATACACACACACACACACACACACACACACACACACAATACACACACACACACACGAATAATCCAAGCAATAGTGTTTTTTACTTATTTCAGCAAATAGCAATACATTGTACAACACTGGTACAGCCACACCAGATAAGTGATTGCTCTTTGGCAGTCATCAAACAGCAGCAGGGTAAGTCACTTTTATTTACCTCACTGAGGAGCAATGCAAACCTTTCACTGTCCCTGATTTCACAGACTCCTGATTTTGACTCATCATTTTGCTCTGTCCTTTGTAAAAATTTTGATTTGCTGGTAAATCATTCAGGATTAAGGCAGGTAATAAATCCAGACATCAGAGTTTTATACTTCTTACTGCCCAAAAATGCATGCTGACTCAAAATGTGTTTATTAACCATTGATGTGAATTACAGCAATATTTAAAACATTCCTGATTTTGCGCCTTTATTCTGCTCTCATTTTTGGCACTGTACAGAATTGTTCACCATAGAAGTTGACAGTTATAGTGTCTGGTGTCCTGATAGTTTTTATGCACTCCCTGAAAAAGTAAATCATTCCCGAATATTGGGAGCATTAGCTCTCCTTAATATCAAATATTTGCATTAGGATCAGTCACTCTAAGCAGCTAATCTCTCTAGTGCTTACATTTCACATGTTCATTATCAGCATTATCTTAACAGGGTCTTATCACAGCCATGTTGTGGTTAAAGAGCATAATCAGGAAATGTATGCATCTTTTCTCAATTCCTCAACCAGCAACATATTTTGTGGGGCCCCCCACACATACAGGATGATGGGGGGGGGGGGTGCTGCAGTCACAGGTATTGCAGGTACCTAAAGCTGGCTATGTTGTTAATTTTAGTGGAGAGAATATCCACCAGCAGGGTTTAATCAAGCTTGGGCACTATGTTAGTGCCTGTCACTTCATAAAACACCGTTACTATAACCAGAGATATTTCTGAATTTTAAAGGAGATATAAATAAGAATTATTATTAACCACCTGATTTATTAAGTACACATTATTGCTGTTCTAGCTTTTGTTGGTTTGACAGACATATTGCAAAATATCAAGATAAGAAAACTTGTTGTGATCAGGGGCCCCCAGCAACCACAGGGTTTGCTGGTGCCTAAAACCGGCTGTGTGTGTGTGTGTGTGTGTGTGTGTGTGTGTGTGTGTGCGCGCGCGCAGACAATTAACTGAGATTAACTTTCATTCTATTCAGGATTGCTTCTGTCTCAAACTAATCATGGTAGGATCTTATATCACGAGTGCATAAATAAGATAAAGCTGACACATGATAATGACTGAATAAAAAACAAATATTTTGTAGGACTGTTGGTCCTTGAAAGGACATTGCCTTTATACTAGACATCTTGCTATGCTTCAACAGACAGAGTCAATTCACTTACACAAGACTGTGATAATCCCGTTTGTCAAAAAAAAGATACATACTTTGTTGATACTTTAATGTTCAGCCAGAAGGCTTCCTCCTTTTTTTTTACTGAAACTTTTTATTAGAACATGTTTTGTGGCATACTGGGGAGCAGATGGATGGCTAAAACTCTGGGAACCCCAAGGGGACTATTTAATTGCATGAAGAGAAGGTTTATTTTCTGACTAAGCAGCAAAACAGCATGCAACCAGGACAATAATGAGCAAGTTATAAGGTATGTTACACTGAATTCAATTTTTTTACCATCAATTTCCCTGAGGAAGTTGATCTGTGAAGTACTGAATAAGAAATGTTTAAATATAACAGCTGACATAAGTTAATAAAAGACACTGGCCTTTAAAATAGAAAGAACAGCTCAACTATTACAATCATGAATACTGATATAAACTGAAGAAGGGCTGGGGATATATAACCAAAGCACTTATCTATACACCTCAATACCAACCTTCTTATTTCATTAATGAGACAGTCTCTGGCATGTTTATTATACATTTAGAGAGTAAAGAATATTATTGTTTGGATATATATAAAAAATACAAATACTTAATACTATAAAAATATTCCAGTTTATTGGTTTTCTTACTCTCAATTACTTTTTAAATATATTATTCTACTTTCTGGGTTGTATGTTAAATACATTTGTGCCAAGATCAGACTGCCATGTTGGCTCCTTACACAGAGAAAAGGAAAGTGCAAATTAATGGGGGGGTGAATAGGGTGACAGAAGATACTAGATACTAAGAAATGAAGTACACCAGGGACAATTTTGGAGAAAATAAGACCCGACCAATACCACCACCATCACAAAACCACAATATATAGGATCCCTCTTTCTGAGTTACTGGGATTCACAGAGCTCTTGTGCTGAGTATATGAATTCCAGGGTCAGTCCTTTAGAAAATAACAAATCATCTCTCCATACAATAGACAGATGTTTGCAGTAGTTAGGAGGCAGATGAGAATGAGTAGTGTAAGAAAATTAAAGACGTCACAAAGACTAAAAACATGCAATATACCATAATTAAAATTACTTTGACATTTTAACTTCACAATACTAGCATTTGTTCCAAAATAAAACTAAGCTTTGATATAGTAGCATAGGTTTACAAGCTAACAGCTGATTGTCAGGGAGCACTTCTTCTTTCCAAAACTTTGTTATGCAAAACTCTACCATTTAAAACAATTAAAAGCAATCTGGTTTGCTCACATCACCAAATTCTAGAAAATATAGACAGATTCTGACTGCATATTCTATCCTGTATACGAAGTAATAACACATTATATGTTTCCTATCCTTAACTCTAACTCACACACTCAAGGGTGGAACTATTACTGCTGTGTATCTAGATAAAGGGTAGCAGTCCAATGAAAATGAGTTTATGCAGTTAATGCACTGTATGGAGTTTGTTTCCTGATGGGTGTAGCAAGCAAGCAAGTGAAAGAATAATAACCTGCTGTTGGCTGGTAGAGATGAATGCTTTTTGTCTTACCAATTGCTGTTACAAAGAAGGACAAGGACTACATTGACCTGTTTAACGCTAATAGAGACAAGCACTTTTATTGTCTAGTGTTACCAATTGCTGTTATAAAGAAGGATAAGGGCTACATTGACCTGTTTAACACTGACAGAGACAAGCATATTTATTGTCTATTTTAACCATTTGCTGTTACAAAGAAGGATTAGAGCTACTTTGACCAGTTTAAAGCTGTGCTCCATCTATGTTATGCCTGTAAAGGGGCGCTTTTATTGTGCTGTAATATTACTCATAATACTAGTAACGTGTATGTGTTTAATGAGCTGAATACATGCACCAAGTACTCTACAGCGTACTTTGCCACTGACTAAGGCTCTTAAATGTTGATTGTTTCTCTAGTGTGTTTTACCTAGATAACATAGCAGACTGCAGTGTTTGTTACATTGCTCTAATCTGCAGTTATATTCTCCTCTTTCCTCTCCTAGGAACTCTTCACCTTTTCTTCTTCCATCCTCACATGCCCACCCCATTGAAAGGCTCACAACATTTGAAGACTGCTGTTTAAGTTATCCTGAAATCTCTAGCAGTCTACTCTCACTCATTAATGTTTTTACTGTTACAAAAAAGGAAACAAGTTTAATATGTTTTGTTATGTATCCTGTCTAAATAGTGTACAAATGCGGTAGTATCCCACTCGGAAACCAGCAGCACTAGCAATTAATGTAGCAGGCCTCCCTGTAAATTCCAGCAGTTAGACGTTACAAAGTAACAGGAAATTTAAAAAGAATAGTGCAAGGAATTCTTTATCTGTACTCTTACCCTATTTATGCTGTATGTCTGTTCTGTCCTGAACAGCATATACAGATTGTCTCTGCAGTCTCAAGGTCTGGTTTGGCCCCGCTCCATTCGCCTCGCAGCACTCTGTTCACTCCGCTCCCCTACCCTCCTCCCATTTCCCACCCACCCTACTACACCTACATTTATTTCTACGCCCAAAACACCTAACCACCCCCACATCTATCACCTACCTGATCCTAACTACCACACCCCCTAACTAATTCTTTCCCAAATAAGTACGCACAACAGGAAACATCCACACCTCATCAACTGCCCCTATTCTTACACCGAAATACTACAAATAACCAAACACCACTCCCACATTAAAATGCAAATCATATTATCTTTTCTCTTAACAGCTCTTACTTCCCTTGTTTTCATCACATCAATTTGTACCAGTATACCACTTCATAACACTTCCTACCACATAACACATACTACCTCACAATTAAAATCTCACACACATTTCCCTATCTGTTCCACACTATTTAAAGACAGTTTCATGATACACATACATAAGACCTGCCTACCAGGATCTTATACTAGAAAAATACCATGCAAATCCTTCATAGAAATAGCACACACAATCAAACAAATCATAATGCTTAGCAAAAGACTACTCATTTCACGGGACATAGACCCAAACCCAGGACCATGCCCCACCATACTTTCTAACAAACAGAAATCCGATCTACTAATTATTAATCTAAATATCAGGAGTATCTCTAATAAACTCCCTGACCTACATGCATTCATAACCCAATACTCCCCAGACCTACTAGCCATAACTGAAACCTGGCTGAAACCTAGCATCCAAAATGAAGAAATTCTCCCTCCAGGATATAACATCCTAAGATTAGACAGAACAGGCAAGAAAGGAGGTAGAGTTACAATTCTTTTTAAAAATACACTCGACCTCCAACCTCTACAAGCCTCTCTCCCAAAATTTCATAATGCCGAAACCTTAGTCTCAGTACTAGCTATAAACAATACAAAAAAAAATTTACATTCTCTGTAGCTACATCCTTCCAGGAAATAACGCCCCCATAATTGAGGAAACCCTTCAGTGGGCTAGAGACAACCTTCCATAAGAAACTATCCTACTAGGTGATCTAAATACTGACTGGTTAGCCTGTAACTCTATGCACCACACCGACCACATTAATCTATTCAGATTTGCTCAACTTATCAATGAACCCACTACAGTAGATAAGAAATTCCACAGACAATCTACTCTTGACTGGACACTAGTAAATTACCCCCAACAAAACTACAAAGCAGGCTGTCTACCAGATGGCCTTAGTGACCACCACTCTACCTTTCTCCTAAGGAAAGGTATCAATATGCCCAGACCTATAGTATATAGACAAATCAGAGATGACCGCAAACTAAACCCACTGGAACTAAACACTATACTAAAACAATGTAACTAGGAACCACTATAAACTCTAGGATTGGACCAGGAAGTTGATTACTTTAACAATAGATTTACCAATGTTCTCAATACATTCACTCCCATCAGAAAAATTAGGGCTAAAGCAAACTATGTACCATGGCTAATTAGGTACACCAGACCCTTACTAAAGTCTAGAGACAAAGCCTGGAAACAATGGAAAAAGGACAACACTATTCAAACTAAGAAAATCTACCAACAATTTAGGAATCAGGCCAAAAAGCAAACAAATCTTGATAAGCAGAATTACTTCCTAGGTATCCAAAATAAACACTCAAAAGACCCCCCAAAATTTTGGCAAGCCATCAACTCCCTTTTAAAACCTGGCAAAAAGACTACTCCCACTCTCACCTCCTTTAATAATAGTAGTGATATTGCTTCCCAATTCAGTCATCACTTTATAGACTCTATCCAGTCACTATCAGGACAATTATCCATAAACAACCCCTCATCCACCTCTACCAAAAGTCCAAATAACATGCCCTCTTTTACTCTCTCACCAGTTCACACCTCCACAATTAACAAACTCCTCCTAAAACTTAATCCTACCAACATCGTAGCCAATAACATACCTGCCAACTTCTTAAAAATAGCAGCGAAATCCTTATCTTACTGTTTCAATTCTGATTAACCGATCTATTCAGGAAGCATATGTCCCTCAACTCTGGAAAGTTTCTTATATCATTCCCCTCCACAAAAGTGGCAATTCCTATGACTTCTCTAATTATTGTCCCATAACCATTCTGTCTCCCTTATCTAAACTTCTTGAAAAGTGTATTCACTCCCAAGTCATGCAATTCCTGAGCAAACACATCCTCGTCTCTCCCACACAACATGGCTTTCGCCCACACCACAGCACAACCACTGCTCTCCTCTCCTTTACTAATCTGGTTAACCAACTCAGAAATGCGAACAATTATGTATCCGCTATCTTTTTAGACCTATCCAAAGCTTTCAACATGGTCTCGCACTCAGTACTATTAGATTCTCTAGCCTCCCTATCCTTTGCACCTACTACTATCTCCTGGTTCAAAAACTGCCTGTCAGACAGCAATCTGTCCAATGGCAAGGCACGCTATCTCCCCTACTTCCAATTACCATATGTGTACCGCAGGGCTCGCTCAATATTGGGCCCGCTTCTTTTCTTTATTTTTACAAATAACCTACACACTTCCACCAAACAGGCCTCACTTATAGAGTACGCAGATGACTCAATGCTTATCTGCTCAACCTCATCTCTTACCACCTTACAAAAGCTCACCCAAGAATCCTTCAGCTCTGTTGAAAGTTGGATTACCAACATCCAACTTATTCTAAACCCCAAAAAGACTAAACTGCTCCTATTTACCCCTAATAAATGTAAACCAACCCCCCTCACCTTCTCCATTAATTCTAAAAATAGCACTGTCATCGCTCCAACCTCCCATACTAAACTCCTCAGTGTAGAAACAGGTACAAATCTTTGCTTCAATGTACATACTGCTCAAACCATCAAAAAGGTACACAAAAAATGGGAACTCTCTACAGACACAAAAGATTCCTCACAGATAAGGCACGGATTACCCTTGCCCAAATTCACCTACTGTCCACTCTTATTTATGCAGCACCAGTCCTGACCCATAGTAGAAAAACTGATCTTGACAAATCTGAGTCATGCTACAATAAAATTGCCAGGTTTGCTAACAATTCTGCTTTCAGAACACATCACTGTCAGGTACTAAGAGACTTGCAATGGTTACAATTTCCACAACTACTCAACTACCACCAACTAGTTATTGCCTTTAACAGCCTAAGATACCCTGACAAAACTCCTGCATTAAATCAACTACACTCTTACTACTCAGCCAGTTGCCTTCTTCGCTCTGCTGACAAAACTCTTCTCTCTATCTCTACGGCTAATAACACTACAGGGGAAAGCTCTGTTCTCTCACACCACAGCTAAAACCTGGAACAATTTTCCCACCTCTATTACATCTGCCTCAAATACCTTGTAGTTCAAAGACTCACTCAAATCATATCTTACTATGAACCAGAAATGTCCTTGTATTACATCATTATCTCTACTTTTTCCCACTTTCCTTAGCTTTCTTCCTAATCTTACCTTCTGTAGATAAGCCACATTAAGCTTTTCTCCCCGGGCCTCTGCTCTAAATGGACCTTGTCCAGTCGGACCATCCTAGTTAACAAATGTAAAATAAATAAAATAAATAAAAATAACCTATTACTTCTGTAAGCATTGCATTTTGTGACCTAACACTTTATGACAAGGGTCTTTGTTAATGTTACAGAACAGCCTGCTACTTCTAAATGACTTTAGCTCTCAAATGACTGTACTTTGACCCAAGAATTGTGTTCTCTCTTAAAAAATTTAAGGTCTTATGTCAAAGTTAGGCTTAAGATAACAAAGCAATGTTAACGGATACAAATAGTTACATTTTACTTGCTGAAGATGTATACTGATATTACACTTTTTATTTCAACTTTTTTCTAATTCATTAGTTAAAATGTGCTCTTGATTTCAGACAACTGCCCCTCATCATTGTAGGCTTTGTCCCTGACCTTTAAGTAAAAAGGTTGAAATATCTGTCAGACACTTTATGGGTTTCAGAAAGTATATGCTAATGCAAAAAGTGTTACCCTGGGAGCTTTATAATTATCTCTTCCTAGTTTTGAGCCTTTGACCCTCATTATAGGTTTATAGGTTCATAGGTTCATACTAGGCTATCTGCCCTAGGGCATTTATAAGCCTAGCCAGAGTGTGTTTGGCTTTCGCCACCCATTTTAAATTAATTTTGCTATGCCCTTTTTCGAGGTTAGTATACTGTGCCTCTGTCCAACAGTGACACAGAAGTGATACCTGGGGTAAACCTCCGATCTCCCATCCACTCATCAAGATTCCTCTTGAAGAGAGTCAATGAAGGACTCTGCCTAACCTGGACTGGGATTTTATTCCAGAGTGAAGGGAGCCTCTGGGTTATGAATCTGTCCCTCCAGCATGTCCTATTTATTTCAGTGCTGAGTTTCAAGTCTCCCGAGCGCGTAGCTCGATGGGATTTGGATTTTCTGAGGTGCAGCATGTCCATTAATTCCGGGTTGGACATGGCTTTATACGTCAGGCACAGATCGCCTCTGAGCAGGTGGTATGCCACTGAGTAGAGCTGGAGTTTCTTTAACCGGGCAGCATATGGCATCTGTTTGAGCCCTTTGATCCTCTTGGTGAGGTACTTTTGGGTCTTTCCAGTTGCTGCAGGTGTCTGGTAAGGTACATCCCAAAAGGGGCATTGTACTCAATTATGGGCCTGATGAGGGATGAGTAAAGAGGCACGATGACCTCCCCTGATCTAGATGTGAATCCCTTCATGATTAGGTGGGTTATATAAAATGTTTTTCTAACCACTTTGGCCACGTGGTTGTCAAATGAGAGATTGCTATCAACTTGGGTCCCCAGGTCCCTAATTACTTCTTCCAGATTAATGGATTACCACCTATGTGGTAATTTGTGGGCACTTTGTTTTTGCCAAAGGGGATGACTATACACTTTTTGGCATTTAGCTTGAGGCCATGGCTCTGGCACCAGTTGTCTGTTTCTATGAGGCCCTTTTGAAGGATGCTTGTGTTGGCTGGAGAGTCGATTATGGCACCCAGTTTGCAGTCATCTGCAAACTTGGTCAGCCACAGTCCTTTCGTGTTAGCCTGTACCTCCAAGAAATATATACCGAATAAGAGAGGTCCCAGGACTGAGCCTTGTGGGACGCCACTTGTAACTGGTTTGGAGTCTGACATGGCTCCAGCAATTCTAAACATGTGGGTTCTGTCCTTGAGCCAGTTTGCAACCCATCTAGTGACATAGGGGTTTATATTTAAGCTGGTGAGCTTATCTATAATGCCCGAGTGGGGTATTATATCGAAGGCTTTTACGAGGTCCAGGTAGGCTGTGTGGACCACCTTCCCCTCGTCAATGGCCTTGGTGACTGTTTCAAAGAAATCGACCAGGTTTAAGAGGCAGGATCTGCCCTTAACAAAGCCGAACTGAGTAGGATCCAGTGTCTGTAGGTCCCCAATATCTTTACTTATGAGGTCCATGATGATCCTTTCCATAGCTTTGCAGAACAAGCTAGTCAGGCTTATGGGCGATAGTTTCCAGGATCCGTTGAGGCACCACCTTTGTGGAGAGGGACCACTGTTGCTGTACGCCACTCTTTGGGTACATATCCTGTAGTAAGGCTGAGATTGAACAGTAGTTTTATGTTTGGGTTTAGCTCTTCTTGGAGTTCATGTAGGACGCAGCCCGGGGTCCCATTGATGCTATGTCTTTTGCTTTGGAGAGGGGGGCTCTTACCTGAGCATCTGAGATGTCTGTTTTGGCTTTCTCCCTGATTCTTATTCTTAGAGATAGAAAACTTTTTTTTAATCACAGTCGGATTACCTGTATACAGCAAATTATAACATTTAGTAAAGAAGATTAAGGATTTGAGGACCAGCTTTGTGGTGTACAAGAAGGAGCAATTAGTATGACCCATGACCCAGATGACCGAAGATCAACTACCAGCTTAGATGCTGGAGGAGCCAGTGACAGAGGGGTGGGAAAGAGTAGCTTTACTGGCTTGTCCACTCTGAGAGGGTGGAAGACGTTTGTGTTTGTAGTATAGACACATCCCTAATAATGGGGATTTGCTGTAATCATAAAACAGAAAGCCAGTAAAGCTAAGGCAACTGAGGAGGGCCAGAGCTTGTTGACGTTGCATGTGGTAATGGGCATGATGTCACTAGTCACATCCACTTAGGCATACAATTTGCTCACTTAACTACCAGACTTTGTAGAATGAGTGTACATCTGTGTGACATAAATATGAAATTACATACCTCTCAACTGTCACTCATTTCACAAAATGCTCCTGATGTTGCCTTATATTCCTTGTTTCTCATAAAAGTTGTGTTTTTCCCATAAATGCTTGAGGATTAAAATCACAAACTATGATAGAAATTTGAATTTCAGACTTCATATCCTTCAGAAAACATCCTGTGATGCAGACATTGTTATTCTAGTATCTTTCTATGTATATAAGAGCCCCTCGTTAGTTTTGGCTATTATCTTGATTCTTGCACTGAGAGATTGAGATGTATTATTTTTATGTCACAATCAGATAATATGTACACACGGAAAAGTGGCTGTAACTGCTGGGTGTAATATCACCATGACATTTTCTCAGACAACAGTCTGGATGTGGCCCATTGCAGGCCTCGATATGCTGGCTCATGTGCTGCTTACATGAAAGAATCAAAATAGTCCAGTGTTCTGTCACACCTTTCCAGTCACATTCGGGGTCCCCAAGGAAATGTTCTAGCTCCATAGGTTTTTACTGTATTAGTTAATAAAATATCTGAATCCTATTGGTCAGTAAACTTTACTGAATATGCAAATAATTCTACTATCTTCTTCTCTGTAACTGATGTCATTGCCATGTTTCAGTTTAAATTTGGTCAACTTAAAACTTGTTTAAACAAATCTGACCTTTGTCTGAATGCCTGGGAAGCTAATGCAATGTTTTTCAGTTGACAGATGACTGACTCAGTACAAAACTCTATGATCAAAATGGTCTAACTTCATGATGTCTTAACGAAGTAGTGTAATTAGTAGTGTAATTAGTAAAATAACTTGTAAATGTCACAGCATAAACCTTGAAATGTAGCATGTAAGTGATATATCACACAAGTAATTCCCCATTAATCAAGGATTACTATACAGAGCTATATGGTCTATAATTGATCACCCTAGATTCTCAACAGTGACAGTTTAGCTTCTCATAAGACTACTCTATGCTGCTAGAATTTTAACTGAACTTCATTTAACTCCTCTTATAAAATTATAACAAATCTGCAGTCAGACTGACAGTCACCAGATCATCCTATCAGCAGTAATCACACATCTTCTCTATGATCCCCAAAGTACACTGAGTTCAGGAATGCAGTAAACATGCTGCAGCTACAGATTGTCTTTTAATTCTTTGTCGCCTCACAGTACGATGCAGTCTGGTTCGATTCTTAGCTAGAGCGTCTTCTGCGTGGAGACATGCGTGAATGGGCGTACCTTCGTTGAAGGTTGTGCGTCAGGCCTGGCAAGCCGGTACGTAAAAATCAACTGCCAATCATTAGCGGACCGGAGTTCCGCTATGGCGACCCCTAACCGGGAAAAGCAGAAAGACACAATTCTCCTAGCAAATGTCCTGCACTCTACACTGAATTCAAATGACATACAACTTTTGTCATGTGCTGTAGCTCTTACACGGCATCCATGATCTAATACATTAAATTATTATTTTTTTTAAATATAGCGTCTACACTTTGGAAAATCTTCATTTGCTAATAAGATGAAATGTTCAATGATTTCCTTTCAGAAATACACACTTTGAACAACTACATGCCAAATGCTCCTACTTTTGCCTATTGTGAAACACAAAATGTATCTTTCCAGCTATGAGTTTCTCCTGTAGTATATCCCTCAATATAGCCTTACTGTTCACTTCATGCACTGTGTACTCTATTCAGTCATATGATCATCTGACTGATGATAAAATGCCAACTTGTACCTATATGTATTATAAATATTTACATATATATATATATATATATATATATATATATATATATATATATATATATTTATAGGCCCTAGATATATATAGATATATAGATACATAGAGATATATAGATACACAGATATATATAGATAGATATATACAGATATTTGTATGTATGCATGTGTGTGTGTGTGTGTGTGTGTGTGTGTGTGTGTGTGTGTGTGTGTGTGTGTGTGTGTGTGTGTGTGTGTGTGTGAGTATATATAAAACTAGAGTAGTTTACTTCAACATTCGTTTTACTATTATGGTCTCGTCAATGCATGTGCAGTAAATTTTCCTCACTCTTATATTGCATTAAAACAAATGCTTAGTGCAGTGTCTGAAATGATGTTCAAATGGATCTTTTCTCCTAGACCTCCACTGAGAATGAGTGCTTCGTATTCAGAAATGCCTGGTTAATTCATGTAAATCAATCACTCAACCTACCAGTCAGTCAGTCAGTCAATCAATAATCTAAACTGTTCAAAATCACAACTTACATTTTACATTCTATCTCTACATTTTATGCTATTTCCAAAATAAAATCAATATACTAAAACTGTTCCATAACTGCACTTATTGGATGCAAAATATGTTTGATACAATGCTCACAGTTTTTTTCCTCTTACTTTGAAAAGGTATTGTCCAGATCCCCCCCTCCCCAATTAATCTCTGAGCAGTTCACTGGTAAGAGCTCTGTCTCAGACTTTCAGTCCCTGAGGTTCAACCCTATCCTCTGGCCATTTTCACATGTTCCTCCCTGTCAATGCCATAGCTGGCTCATTTAGTGTCCAGTGCTGGTCACTGTTATAGCCCCCTTATCCCTCTCAGCTCTTCAAGTGTAAAGAATAAAAAAATAAGAAAAAACAAGCATATTTGTAGCAATGAGCTTACAACAGACAGATCCACCAACATATCACTACACAATCTGCATATTTCATTCAGATCCAGACTCCCAACTTCTCACAATCTGACTAGTATTCAGATCCACCAAACCCAGCTCTTTCATTAGGCACAACAATAACAAAACTTCTAGCCTTCTTATCCAAATGTTATTTTTATTACCTTCACAATGTATTGTTAGCTCAATGAAAACAAGGTTTATCGCCTTATAAGAAGCAGGAAATCTAGGGAACATGTAACTAATATGAGATACCTTCTATCTCAGACTCCACAACAAATCTGCATTACTTTACTCTTTAAAAATAACTAATTACAGCTACACAATAAATCTATTTTCCTTCAGCAAAAAAAAAGGTTTTGAAGGATCCAACATTAATGTTAGTTTTCTGTTTTAAATAAAAATATTATTGCATTTCTTACTGATGCTGAAAAGGGAGCTAGTCAGCTTATGAAACCTGTTTCTGTGAGTGGAATTACAGGAAAGAAATTTTGCTGAAAGTCAATTTTAGCTCTAATAGAGTTATATTTTTCTTCACTGTTGTGCAATTGTATAGCTTTATTTATAACTCCAGGGTTGCTATCCAAATGAAGTGTAAGGGGACTTGCACCCCTGTACGTTTTAGCAATTTAAATTTCTGGTAATTACGACCACTGAACTTTCCATTGGTGAGTTAACGTGAATCCACTGGAAACGCATTTCATTAATTTTTATCTTTCAAATAATTGTATTTACTGTTGCATTTTTCACTCAAAGCTGCTTAGGCGCTTGCACATTCATATTAATATTAATATGCTCTGAAATACATCATATGAGACCAGGAAGGGCTTCTGAAAGCATGTACTTCTTGTGCTTTGGTATATGTCATCTAAGGAACAGAGACGTTTTTAAATTTGATTATGGGTATGGATCAGATGTTGATGTGAGTCTGTAGGTAAGAAAATGGGTTTTCAATGCCTGCAGTATTTCTTTTTGATTTTTTTTAAATATTCATGCCTCTTAGTCTTTGTTACTCATACACACAGCCTGCAAAAACCAACATGAAAGTGACCATGGAAATATTCAGAAGGGCCATGACTTGGTAAATTACTTAAATAGATTTATATACTTATTTACTTTCTTTACTGTGCTAATCCCACTAGACATGGCTTATTTTCAGGGGATACAAGAGGTAGCATACATATCCTGACTAAGGGAAATTACCCCTTTCAAATCCACCACTGTGTAGCACTTAAAGGTCTAAATTGGGTAGAAAGTACAGTTTTGTACTTACCATAAATGTAGATGTTCGAGTGTTCACTCTGCTGCAGTCATCACACTTGGGTTATCCTGTCGTCAGGCGGTCCCGCAGTCAGCCGTAATTCCAAAGTATTGGTCTGGCATCGGTTGCTGTCGTCTCTTCCCTGACGTCAGTGCGCCAGGGGTATATATAATGCAACCGACGCCATTTTCTTCAGTTTTTCTTGCCTCAGATGTCAGGTGCCCCCAAAAAGGTGGTCAGAATTAGTACCAAATGGAGTGAACACTGCATAAACACAAAATCCCTTCAGCTATAAGCAAATATATCAGTAAGGCATAGAAGAGATTTAGCCAGTAGATCAGAGGGGATGGAGGGAGGGTAACCTGGACTGCAGCAGGGTGAACACTCGAACATCTACATTTATGGTAGGTACAAAACTGTACTATGTTCATTGTGTTACCCTGCTGCAGTCATCAAACTTGGGTTGAATCCCAAAGCTAAGGTAGGGGGGAGGTATCATAGAGGGTTAGTGGAGGCAATCAGGCCCTGCAGAACTGCAGTGGCGAAGCCCACCCTGGACTTAGAGTAAAGAGGTAGGTGATAGTGTTTGGTAAAGGTGTGTACTGAACTCCAAGTTGCAGCTTCTAAAATTTCCTTGGTTGGAACCCCCCTGACAAAGGCTGTAGAGGTAGCTGTTGCCCTGGTAGAGTGGGATCTAATGGTAGCAGGAACTGGTTTCCCATGATGGGTATAGCAGAACCGTATGCCATGACCTATCCATTTAGAAATGGTTTGCTTAGATATAGCCTTCCCTTGAGAAGCTGTAGTATAGGATACAAAGAGCTGGTCAGTTTTTCTGAAAGCCTTAGTTTTGTCCAAGTAGTAACAAAGCTGCCTGTGAATGTCCAAGGAATGCAGGAGTCTCTCACCTTTTCTTCTGTGGATTGGGGAAGAAGTGGGTAAGTGGATGGTTTGATTTAAAGCTACACTGGAAACCACCTTAGGCATAAAGGAAGGATTAGTTCATAGAGAAACTCTGTCTTGATGAAAAATGAGGAAAGGTTCCACTGCCATTAGTGCCTGTAGCTCTGAGACTCTCCCAGCTGAAGTTATTGCTAGGAGCAGGGCAGTCTTCCATGATAGGAACTGAAGATCTGCAGAGAAAGCTGGTTCAAAGGGAGATGGCGTTAGTTTTTCCAGAACAAAGTTGAGGTCCCATGTTGGTGTAGGAGCTCTCCTGGGTGGTCTAATGTTTTTAGCCCCTCTGAGGAACTGCCTTAGAAGAGGATGTGAAAATAAAGGTGGATCCGTGTTGTAGTGTGCTGAAATAGCTGAAGCATGGATTTTAATTGAGGAAAAGGAAAGTCCTTTGTGCAACATCTCAGCTAAATACTGTAGAATGTGAGGCATGAGAGGCTGAATTGTGTATTGGCCTTTAGCTTGATTCCAGGCACAAAACCTTTTCCATTTGTCCGAATAAGCCTTCCTGGTGCTTGGCCTCCTGGCTTCCAGAATAACATCCAGAACTGCTTGTGAAAGAGGAGCTGGTTGGATGTTTAGTTGATTTGCCATGCATCCAGATTTAAAGTTTTGAGCTGGCTGTGAAGAATCTGTTTGTTTTGTTGTGTGAGCAAATGGGGTATTTAAGGCAATATCCATGGTGGGCTGTGGGCCATATTTTTCAATAGCGGGTACCAGTGCTGGCGTGGCCAGTCTGGGGCTATGAGAATTAGTCGTGGTCTCTCCTTTTTGACCTTCAAAAGAACCTTTGTGAGGAGAGGTAATGGAGGGAAGGCATATGCTGTCAGGTTTTTCCAAATGAAAGAGAGAGAGTCCACTTTCCAAGCTTGATGGTGGAATGTCCTTATACAAAATTTTGTCAGTTGGTAGTTTTGAGGGCTGGCAAACAAGTCTATGTTTGGAAGGCCCCATTTTTGAGTTATCATTGCAAATATCTGTGGGTCTAGTTTCCACTCGTGGGGATCTTTGATGTTTCTGCTGAGGTCGTCTGCCAATGTGTTCTTCTGTCCTGGCAGGAATTGAGCTTGTAACTGGACTTGGTAGGCCAGAGCTGTGTTCCATAAGATCATTGCTTGCCTGCATAGAGGGTAGGAATGTGTACCCCCTTGTTTGTTTATGTACCACATTACTGTGGTGTTGTCCATCTTTATTGCAAGTTGTCCTGGATGTAATAGATCCTTGAAGGCTGTCAGAGCTTTCTGTACAGCTAGCATCTCTTTTTGATTTATGTGCAGATTTCTTTGATCTGCAGTCCATAGGCCTTGAATGCACTGCCCTGCCATGTGTGCCCCCCAGGCGTAGTCTGAAGCATCTGCTGTGATAGTTTGCCTGGTTGGGGGCAAGGTGAAAGGCTGACCCTTGTTGAGGTGACATGCCTGTGACCACCATAGAAATTCCTGTTGAAGGCAGGGAATGAGAGATATCATTGTGTCCAAGCTGTGGCTGTGTTGAGACCATACGTTTTTTAGGTACCACTGTAATTTCCTCATATGCAGCTTTGCAAATGGTATTATTAGAATGCAAGGTGCCGTGAAGCCCAAAGCCTGCAGAATTTTTCTTGCAGTTAATTGGGTCTTTGTTGCCATTGTCTTGAAATATTGAGTTAGTTGTAGTTGCTTGTCTGGCGTAAGATAAGCCTTCTGGGCCGTTGTATTCAAGCTGGCACCCAGGAATGTCATTTTTTGTGAGGGTACTAGTTTTGACTTCTTTTCGTTTACTGTGTACCCCAGGCAGTTTAGTAGATGCTTTACAAAGGCCAGATGATGTAAGAGAATGTCTTTGCTTTCTGCTTGGATGAGGCAGTCATCCAGGTATGGATATATTTGAATTCCTCTTTGTCTGCAGTATGCAATTACTGGTGCCAGGCATTTTGTGAAAACTCTGGATGCAGTAGATAAGCCAAAGGGCAGTGCAGAGAATTGGTAATGGGTGGAACCTGCAATGAAACGGAGGTATCTTCTGCAACTTTGTCTGATAGGGACATGCATGCCTCCTTGAGGTCCAACGTTACTAGCCATGCTTCCTTGCCCAACATGGGAAGTAGCTGCTGTAGTGTTAGCATCTTGAATTTGGGTACTTGTAAGTAAGTGTTTAGAATTGAAAGGTCCAGAATTGGTCTCCAGGCATTGTCCTTTTTGGCCTTGCTCTCGAGTAGGTACCAGTTGAATGTCTCTCATGTCCATGAGAGCTGTAATTTGCTTTTGTGCCTCTGTCCATTGATTTTGTGGCAGGTTTGGCATTCCTCTTTTCATTGGCAAGGTATGAAAGTGGAATCTGTATCCTCGTTAAATTATGTCTAGGACCCATTTGTCCTTTGTGACAATATGCCAGCTGTCTGCAAAAAGTGTGAGTTTTCCCCCCAAGGGGGATGCCAAGAGAGTATTGCTTGGCCAGATGAGCTGCAAGTCATTGAGTTTGCCCTCTGGTGGATTGAGACCTGTCTTCTCCTCCCTTTTGTGTTGTAGTGCCCCATTGGTGAGGTTTATACTGGGCTTGTGGTTGTCCTCTGCCCCTTGGGCATCTGTATTTACCCCTCTGCGGTCTGTCAGTGGCTGAAAAGGACCAATTTTTTGTTGGCCAGTTTCTGCTGAAGTGAGGGGGTTGTACTTGTAGGAAATCTTTGACTGTCTGCATAGATTTTGCCTTATCTTCCATTTTCTTTAAAACTTCTTCTGCTTTAACTCCAAAAAGAACATCCTGCTGTAAGGGAGCATCTAGTAGTTTTGCTTTAACATGATCAGGCAGAATTTGTTCCTTTAACCAAGCATGCCTACGTATAACAGACCCAGTGACAGCTGCTCTGCAGGAGGCCTCCAAAGAATCAAACCCACATTGTAAGGTATGTTTGCCCACCTGCTCAGTGGCATGCAACAGATCCTGTACTTCTTTCAATTCAGTTTGTTGAGGGAGAGTGGTTATTCTTTGCCTTAACTGAGAGATTAGAAATTGCTGATACTTAAGCATATAAAATTGACAATTCAGTGCCCTCATAGCTAGTGTGGCTGAGGTGTAAACCTTTTTCCCCCACCTGTCTAGTGCTCTGGAATCCCTCTCAGAAGGTACTGGGTTTTTAGCCATAGAAGCCTTAGCCCCCTTGGGACCCTGGGAGATAGTCTCTGGGTCAGCTACTGGGCTTTTGTAAAGAAATTTGTGGTAATCAGGCACTCTGTAGTATCTGTCAGGCTTAGCCAGAGCAGGAGGTAGAGAGTCTGGGTTGAAACTGGATTCTAAATAGACATCATCCACAATGTCCAAAACTGGTGGGATGGCAAGTGGTCTGTGTTGGGGGAGTAAAAGAAACTCTCTGAGCCTTTTCTTTGAATCAGAGTAGTCCTGACCTTCCCAGTGAAAATGTTCCCTCATAGTGTGTAAAGTTTCCCCAAAGGAGTAGTCTTCAGGAGGAGAAGCTGAGGGAATAGAGTCCTCAGCATCAGAATTTTCATAAGGAGAGAAGGAATAGTCTTGGTCCTCAGAGGAGTCTGAAGAAATGGACATTTGCTCAGAGAAAGCATAATCTTCCTCTTGTCTAGGCCTTTCGTCAGGAGGGGGCTGTGAACCCCTGATTAAAGAAATCAAATCTTCAGCCATTTTGAGCATCTGTTTCTTAGGCATAGGGCCTTGAACAGGAGACTGAAGTGCAGTCCTTTTAGATTTAGAAAGAGTCTTCGACTTAGAAAACGTTTTAATGGTAAGAGTCGTCGGTCTGAAAACGCCTTCCGAAACCGATGGCGTTTCTGAAGCACCGACGTCTTTAGAAGCAAAGTTGTCGGAAGGGCCTGAAGTAAAAGGCTGCGTCGGCCTGGTACATTCCATCAAAATTTCCATAGCGGTCTCGGGTTCCAGATCTGCGGTAGTCAGGGGCTGCGTTGGAGCCTCACTGAGGACCGGAGAGCCGGAGACTGGATCAGCCGAGGCCTCGGAATCTGGCTTAGGCCTGGGCTGTCTGTCCTTATCCCTGCGTTTTTTGTGCACACCGGTAGTCGGTTGCTCCGACGGCATGGTGTAGTTAAATTTCCTACCGAAGTAGTGTCATGCGAAATCAAAGCGTCTTTTAATAGTACGCTTATTAAACCTAGCACAAAACTGACAAGAAGTGACGTCGTGGTCTGGGCCTAGGCAAGGTATGCAAAAAGAATGAAAATCCTTATGAGGTATTTGCTTCCCACAAGAAATACAATTATTAACTTTTTCTGACATCGGTCTGAGGCAAGAAAAGTTTCCCCAATGGGGTACTTAGCTTTATAGAAGACTTCGGTCTGAAATTCGAATTCGAAAATCTCAGGAGTCGGCCGACCTGCACTTGCGAACTGCTTCTGGCACCGTGCGGCAAGAAAGACTGAAGAAAATGGTGTTGGTTGCATTATATACACCACTGGTGCACTGACGTCAGGAAAGAGGTGATAGCAACCGACGCCGGACCAAGACTTTGGAATTCCGGCTGACTGCGGGACCGCCTGACGACAGGATAACCCAAGTGTGATGACTGCAGCAGGGTAACACGATGAACATCTACCCTATCAACTAACATTTATAGAGCTTTTTGCCAGCTATAAAATTATTCAGCATCCATCTGCTTGTCTGGCACTAACTACCATTCTACCCAACTAGGTTCACACATGGCCATTACGATCCAATGACAAAAGACTTCTCTGTGTCCACAAACTTAGCAAATCTGCTGGGCATGTTGCTAAGACCTGGAGTTCCTTACCTATATTCAACAGAGCAATACCCTCTCTTAAGTCTTTTAAACCATACTGAAAGATTTCCTAGCCAAAATCTTTAAATGTTGTTGCTCAACCCCAGGAAAAACTATATCTCGAAATATTAATATGTACCTATTTATACATTACACCACTTTGCTTCCACTTCTTTCTGTTACCCTGTTTTTTTTTTTCTTTCACTTCACATTGCAGTTCCTGCTCATATTTTACTAATTTACTATTAACTTCTTTAATCTGGCAAAATTTCTCTAAACAGCAAATCATTGTCATATAAGTTGTATCTATTTTTAGTCAATGTTTTCGTATTATGTCTAATTTGGTATAATTATTTAAACTGTAGATGTTTTTGTATTATTTTTGAAGCTTGTAAAAATTGTGTTCTTAAAAAACTTTTGTAATACTTAGGAGCTTTTCTTCCTTGGTCACCACTGTAAATGGGCACCTACGCAATTGGACTTTCCAGGTAATCAAATGTCAACAAATAAAAGAATTATTTTTTACATTACCAGCCTTTGTTAATTAATGTAAAGCACAATATGCAGTTTGAAATTATCATTTTTTTTCTGAGGATACAAACTAGTCAAGGAGTGTATACAAGTCCACTGTGTTCAAACCATTGGACAATAAGAGGCTGTTTTGCTATATAAAATTGTGTTGTTTTCTTTCTTGCACAAAATACGCTCTAGTTTTCTTTGTGCTGGGTTTAAAGCATCGACTAGCAGTTTTACACTGCTTATTTCTATTTTAAAGTTGCTTTGACTTTGTAAAATTTATAGTTCACTTCAACATTGCACCACTGAACTTCATTTCAGTGCATGCATTCAGAAATACCGGTACAGAAATGAATACTGGTCATACACTAACGATCAAGTGGCATTTCCCGATTGTGCCCCCTAATACCAGTGCCTGGAATGGCTGCCCCCTTCTTCCCACCCTAGCTACATTAATGGTCTCATAATATAGAGGATCATGACCAAATCACTGATCATAACCAGTTGGGTAATGTGTTTTTGAAATGGATTCAAAAATTCATCTTGACAGTGAAGCTCAAGAGTGGAATTTCTTGAATCCACTTTAAGAAAATGTTAGCAAATAGCTATGATTTGCACCCAACCATTACTGATTGCACTACACAGAGTTTTAGCTGCTCTAATGCATTATAAATTAAAAAAGTGCACAAGTTAGCTTTGAAAGGAGTATTACACCGCCAATGTCTAAAACCTAAGTTTAGCCCTGAAATACTAACAGTTTTAAAACCTCTTAAATATTTCCATCTCAATTTTTTTTGTGTGGCATCATGAAGTGTTAATCAACTTTTAAAGCTGTTAACATTGCCTGTGTCTAGTTCGTGACGAAAGTTGTGCGTGCTTTAGAGGAAGACTAGAACATTACATTTTTGAAAGGTACAAAACAAAACTTATGCAAACCTTTCATGTCAGACAGCTGCATAACAAAGCTATCTATGTATAGTTTTGATGTGAGAGACATTCATAAAAAAGTTGACATTTCCTGATTTAAGAGTATAATTAGCATGTTTTATGTACTACATAAGCATTTTTATTATGTGAAGTATTCCCTTTATTATTTTTTTACTGCTTGAAATGCAATACATTTAATCCGACTTTGAATTATCTGTACTGTATGTTTTAACTATATGCAGTCTTCATTTTGCATGTTTAATATTCCATTATGTGTTCTTTAACGTATCCATGTAAGATGCTATTGTGGTTGTCAGAGGTGTAAGAAGCAGTCCATGTACCAGGAAAGGAAGCTAGGAAAAAATATAAACTGATATTATGTAGAGGGATATATTACAAGTTTAGGTATAATAGTAGGGTCTATACTATAACAACAAAAGTTTAAAATTGCGAACGTTCTAAATATCGAAAATGCCAGACCTCGAAGTGCCTTTTGTGAGATTGCAATACAGTGAAGATCTGAATATTTGCCCTCTCCTCACTGTAGTGCAATCTCGGAGTTGGTATATATCTTTAGCGGGGGGTGTGGGGGGCACAGTCCCCCACAATAATGAGTTTGAGGTCCGGCATTTTTGATAATTAGAGCGTTCGCAATTTTAATCTTTCTTTGCTATAATATAGACCCTAATAGTATTCACCCTGTTTCCCTGCTGTATTTAAATGGGTAGTAGATGAATACACATTAGGTTAAAGATGTTTAAACTGGGTGGGGTATTTTGAAAATGAAATATAACCTGTTTACAAAGCAAATGTTTTAAATGTAATGGGGAATATTAACACAGCAGTGCAAAGAAAATAGAAAGGTAGATGCTATCAGTTGTAAATAATATAAGAGGAGGGGGTTTCATCAGCATTCTTAGTCAAGTGAAACCTAAAATAAGATAGGCACTGTAACAAGATTATGGTTATGCTCATTCTGTTATATATAGCCTTGAGATCTCCAACACCACTGAGTAAAAAAAAAAAAAAAAAAAATATATATATATATATATATATATATATATATATATATATATATACATATATATATATATATATATATATATATATATATATACATATATATATATATATATATATATATATATACACACACACACACATACATCAAGCAGCACTTGACAGATGCTTTTAAAGGAAAAGGTGCATTTTTATTTGCTCTTACTTAAGTCACAATAAAGCTTAAAGGCTAGAAAGAAAACCGCCATGCTAACTGATGGCATCACAACTTTACTAAGACCATTTTTGATCTTGTGTGTAATCTCACTGTATGACCATAACTTTCCTTTCCAAAATCATGCCAGCAGTCAGGACTGGAAATACTCCAAATCATTCAAACATGGATGAGCAACAGCTTACAGCACACATTAAAGACATGGACTCTCTAAGGATAGCTAGGACAAGCCCTGCTCTTTGGCAAAGTAAAGACATGGTTTGTGCATGCAAAGCTAAAGCAAAAAGGAATAATTTGAAATATTATTCTCAACTATTAAATAACTAAAACAATGTAAGCTGCATTATATGTTCTCTTTTTTCATTGGGAAAATTAAATGTACTCTTTCCTTTGGAAACTATTTTAAATTTAAGCTTCTTGGCATCTAATATACTAATCTTATCTCCCCTGAACAATCATAAAACTGGGCAGATCACATTACCCCTCATTCTTCAGAAGTCAGTGGTGTGGATGTGGTGTAAGAGCTCAAACAGCTGACTGGTATGGTACAGTACACTGATCATGGAGCCAGCTGGAATAGTCTGTAGAAATGCAAGAGAGAGAAACAACATGGACACCCTAAGTTACAATAACTGGCCTTCTGTGGACACCCTAAGTTACAATAACTGACCGTCTAAGCAAGCCGTTGGTGAAAGATGGCACTGCCTGTAACAGTGGGCCTGAGATGCTGACTGATAGTTTTACTACCAGAGGCAGGTTGTGGGTTGTGGTGGCAATGCTTGGTTACTACAATACAGTAAATTTGATGAAACATTTTCCTGCTATGGTCAAGACATGTGCAGGTGTATGTGTGTGTGGGGACATTCTTGAGAAATGTTGTTCATTATATCTGTACTTGGTGTGAATGTCCACAAAGTGGGCCTCAACAGAGGAAATCACCTACCCCAGGACTAAAGGGATACCTAATAGACAATGCTAAAGGCACTTCATATAATGGTGAAAATAAGATGCTGAAATCAAAGGGGTCACAATTTTACTCTTGTTCCATAGTGACTCTGATATTGCAATTACTTCATATAAACATTGAGGAACTGTTAACAATGCAGGGAAGTAATCCCAGTATAGGGTGTGAGTACGTGATGACTTAATGTAAGGGCTTGGCAAGATCAGAAAAAACAAAACTGGAAATTTTATTTACCTCTGTACCTCTTTACCCACTGTAAAACTTGAGAGAGAGAGAGAGAGAGGTGGTAAGACAATGGATGAGATAGAGTTGGGGGGAGAGACAGAGAGAACAAATGTAGGAAGCTATATCTATCATCCCTTATAAAGTTACAGTACATGCAGTTTTTTTCTGTACATATCCATTATTCTTCTTAACGTAGCTGAATGTGACTGTCCATTTCTTACCCTGACAGGAACTTAATATCATTTTCTTCAGCTTCACATAAACCTGTGATATCCATAGCATTTCAGCAGAACTGCAGTGAAAAGTCCATAAACATCCACTATAGCCCAGAACAGCCAAACTGACTGGTTAATTTGGCAGAAACTAATATGCAGGCGGTTCCTTTTTCTTTTTCCCTTTCTGTTCCTTTTTCTTTCTTTCTTGGCTTCATGTTCTAATATGATGCATATCTAAAAATACATTATACATTGCACAAAAATGACATTTAAGAGTGTCATTATATGACTCATTTTAGGTTGTATGGGTAAATCAATGATAAATAAGGCATGTGTCGCTGTTTAAAATTTCAGAGACTAACTGCAAAGTCTGTGAACATGCATTCTAAGCCTGATTAAGAAACCTCAGATCATACAAAAACTAATGTTCTTGCAAGACAGGAAAAAGAAAAACTAATGACAAAATCCTGTGTCTATACAAGATTTAGAAAATATTTTTTTAAGAACGCGATCCCAGTTCAGGGCTTTGAGATAGATAAGACTCACTTCAGACCTTGCAAAACATGAGCCATAGTCCCTGACTAATACGCAGGTTACAATGAACACTGATGAGTTACACGCTGTTCTGCACAAAAAACGATGCTTCAAATCCCACAGTCAGTTTTAGCCTGATAATATACAGCATTTAAATTTTAGTGGGCCTGAAATCCGTTGTTCATACAAGGGTATTATATGGATAACATTTCTTTCCATATGGAAAATTAATGCTGCAGTTTTGCTTCTGATATAATTAAATCAGTGGCTATATCTGAGGGTTTTAAAATTAAGCATCAGTTTGTGGGGTAAGAATGAAACTCTTGCTCATATTATCCAGCATATGTTACCAACCTCCACCTGGTCATGAAAAAAGAATTACCTGATGAAATATATAACATCTGACATCCCATTTGTTTTGTCATCTTTCTATTAAACTTTTCATTTCCTCGTCTCCCAAATTACTTTTACTCAAACCACAGGGGCTCTGTTCACACTCAATAATTTTATTATCCATTATGAGTTATTATGAAATTACACATTTTAATTAATAGTCACAGAAGGATACCCAAATTCACAATACGTTTTTTGCATTAATTCTTCATCAAATTCAAAATAGTTTAGTAACAACCTAATTAAGTACTAATTGACACCACTGAGCCATTACTTCATCTTCTTTGGCTTGGCTTTTTTCCAGAAAATATTTGCCATGGGCCTTTCTGCTGTTGGCAAATCATGGGTAAATTGTTCTATCACTACATCAACCTTCTCTTCAAGTGTGCTCTCCAAAGAACATAGACTTAAAGTGTTTTATGATTTAATGAGGCAACAAGAGAGGCCATGCACACAGAGACCTGGTTTGATCCACCTGAAAGGGCAACAGATTTAAAACAAATGCTAACTAGCACACACAGGCAAGTGTACCTCACTGTTACTTGAGAAGAAACAACGCAGTTAAACAAACAGAATATGTTATGCAAGAGACACTTCATATTGCTTTTTCTGCCTGTCTGGAAAAAAGCCAAGACTCTAACTTGTGTTAACTGCAAACTGAACTGAATTAGACTAGCCACACAAGGCAATCTGTTAGCTTTAACTCCACAGCGTCATTTCAAATTCATATACTATGCCTACGTAAAACAATGCACTTGTATAAATAATAGAACAATTTACAGATTGTATGTATGCTTCCAATATTTTACACTGCATTATTTGCTCTTGACCTTAACAGAAGTCCAGGAAGCAGTCTGTATTAAAGTGGCATTTCTGTGCGGAGTTCATCCTGCTTTCATTGAAGCACAGCAGGTTTTTTAATAGCTGTGCCGACTGCCTTGTTAAGGCCGCGCACTGCCTTTCATTATTATTTTTATTTTTTTGTAACGGCACAATGTAACTCTGGGTAAAGCCAAAAATAATGGGGGAGGGGTGTTGGTAAAGGCCCAAAATTGAAAGAAATTTTGAATATTGCTCTGATTCAATTAAAATAGGAATATGACAACAGGTTTTGCATCAGAAAGTGGAAGTATGAAATTTTAATGACTGCCATTACTGAGTGTCAGTAATCTCCATTAATTTATCAGAAAAATCAAATATTTTATAAGGAAAAATACAAAAATAGGAGGAAAATCAGGTACATTCTACAACATCAAGAACAGCTGACAGGTATGGTACCTCAGATTTTTGAGTTACTGAATGTAGATTCCTTTTGAGTACAAGTTAAAGCTGTGTAATGTTTGTTTGCACCAGGAGTATTAATTTACACCAATATATGAGAGTCAGAAAGAGAAGTATGTTGAGCTACTAACTGTTGTTTAGTAAAAACATTGTAGTGAAACAGGAATATCAAGATCCCATTTAACCAGCATATTTTGGATTTTTCATTTTCAGGTGCTATTTAAGGGTCCCATTCACGTTGTCAAACGTTTACAAGTTCGAACATCATATGGTAAAAACCATATGTTCGAACTTGTAAAACTTTGAATGTTTCAACAGAGATCTCCATAAGTGAAGCTTTCCCTTTCTTGCAATGTAATGCAATCTCGGAGTTGGTATATTTAAGTAGCGGAGGGATGTGGGGGGTCGGCCATATGGTGTTTGAACTTTTAAATGTTTGCCAACATGATATAGACCCACTATTTAACATAGCTGTTTCTTAATAAATGCATGGTTATGATTTTTGTATGCGGTTGTCTTTTATGTTTTTCTTTTAATTACTTCTTAGGAAGTTAACTGTAACTGCTTATGGGTGTTTAATTTGTCTTTGTTGCTGGACGTGCTGCAAATATACTATCAACATGGGTGTCTATGTGTGTATACACTTTTCTCACAGCATTGCATCTACAATGTCTATATAGTTCTATAATGGGTTTGTGGCAAGGCCCCCACCCCCTCAGTTTTTTTTTGTTTGAAGCTTGTTTCAGTATTTTTGGCTTTCAATAGTTTGGTTGCAAACTTACTGTTATCTGTGCTTTTGTTGGCTGTTAATTTATCTGAATCTTTCATTAATCCTTATGCACTACGTTAGTTAGTTAGTTAGTTAGTTAGTTAGTTAGTTAGTTAGTTAGTTAGTTAGTTAGTTAGTTTTAGGATTAATGTGATAGTGCTAAAGTGAAGTATCCAAAAAAAATAAATACAAATTTTTAAGGATACCATATATGCATTTATTTATTTATTTCTGGCAATAACACATGACTTCAGCATGTGGTACAAATCTAAGTAAAAATTACATTAGAATTTCTTGTGAATGTATGGATCTTGTGTTATTTATTTTATTTTACATTTGTTCAGCGGGACAGAACCCATTTTCAGCGGAAGACCGGAGGGAAAAGCTCCAGTCAATTCTTAACATAAAAATTGTAACAGAATAATAATAAAAATAAAACAGTAATCAAACAGAACATGGTATGAAACACTGGGTAAACTACATTAAAAAAGAAATATTACATAATATAACTTATGTGTACCCAAAAAAACATAAATTTAGATGGGAAGTTAAGTTAGCAAAGAGATTCATCTAAACATATACAGCATAGTTAATAATACTTCAGTGGAGTAAAAAAGCAGATAAGAAGAAAATTATTTATAGAGGAATAGTAGCACTGCAAAAGATAAGTTAATAGATTTAAATACTCACAGCACAGCTACACTAATTGTGGTTATGTTAGAGACTAACCTGGGGTATTACATGTACAAAGCCATGATTCGTATAGGTGTATTTTGAGAGTTTTTTTTTTAATTGATTGAGGGTCTTTATGGATCCTAGACTATAAGGGAGGGTATTCCAGTTCTTTGCAACAAAGTTAGAGTATAGAGAGTCACTGGGTCTATATTACCATATTGAATGGTAAAAATGTCGAACGCTCACATGAGCGAAAAGGGACGAGAACGAACTTGCTATTGTAGGGGGCTGTGCCTCCCACACCCCACACCCCCCGCTAAATATATATTCCAACTCTGAGGTCGCATTACAGAAAGGAAAGTGCAAATATTCCAATCCTCACTGTACCATGACCCCAAAAAAACAAGTTTGTTCTCGTCCGTTTTCGCTCATGTAAGCATTCGACAGCTTTACCATTCGATATGGTAATATAGACCCAAGTCACCTGCTATGTTGGATGCTTTGGTAACCTGGAGCATGTCTTTGTTAGATGAGCAAAGACTATGTTTATTAGAGTAGGCTTGTAGTAGATTTTTCAGAGATCCAGTTTGTTTAATTCTGATTTTTTGAGGTTGGTGAGTAAAGGGGAGGCATATATAAGTGAAGAGAGAAGGTGAGTTATAGCTATAACTATATACTAGTAGTGTCTGTTAGGAATGTTTTGTTTCTATATAGGGTTCCAATTTTCTTATGAACTTTTTTGATTGTGTTTGAAATGTGTATGTGGGATTTTAGTCTATTATCGATTATGACGCCTAATAGTTTTGTTTGGGGTTCAGATAAAATCCTAGTATTATTACTGGCAATGATATAAAAGTTATATGGGAGGTTAACAGGTTTAGATGGATGGAAGATCATAAGTATAGTTTTATCATGGTTGAGAATGAGTTGTGAGTTTGCTAGCCAGGTTTCTATATCAGAGAAGGCCTTTTGTGTAACTATTTGAAGTTGATTTATTGTGGATGCCATACACATATGAGGGTCGAATCATCTGCATATTGTATGATAGATGCTGGAGAAGAGGCAGTATTAAGTTCATTTATGAAAATGCTGAAGAGGAGGGGGCCCAGGATTGAGCCTTGAGGGACTCCCAAGTGTGACTGGAAGGAGTGGAGATAGGTCTTGCTTCCATTTCACTGCTTGCTGGCATTTAGATAGATAACTTTGAAACCAGTTAACAGCTGTGGAGCTGATATTAAGATTTTTTAGAGTGGACAGTAACTTAGCATGGGATACTGTATCGAATGCCTTAGACATGTCTAAAAAGACTGAGGACACTATTTTGCCTTCATCTCTGAATTTATTTATGCTGTTAGTGAAACACAGAAGAGCTGTAGTAGTGCTGCAATGATGAGGGATGATTATTATTTAAAAGATATTGAAGAAGTTGGAAGTGAATACATCTTTCCAGAATTTTGAAGAATGGCAAAAGTCTAGCTATGGATCAGTAGTTTGTTTATTCTGTTGAATTTCCTCCTTTGTGCAATGGAATAATATATTCAATTTTCCAAATAGCTGGGACATACTATTCTGTAATTGAGTGGTTTATGACTATTGAGATGGGGGAAGGAAATAACTTCTTCTGTTAATTTTAAGTATTCTGGAGGCAAGTTATCTGCTGCCAGAGAGGTGGTTTTCAACATCTTTATTAATTTTGTAATGGTTTGTTTTGGGACTATTTGAAATGAAAATGAGTCAATAATATTGTGTGTGGAGCTGGGCATTGACGATGTAGGTGTTTTGCTATTCTTGGTTAAAGCTAGTACACTTTCATAGAAAAAGATATTAAATTGTTCAGCAATATTGCTGGTATTATCTGGTAAATTGTGGGGGGGGGGGGTTGTGTTTTGACCAGGGTGAAGTATGTTACTGATTGTGTTCCAGAATTTTTGTGGATTCATTCTATGTTTCCATTGCAAGCTAGTATAGTAGTGTTTTTGTCTAACTTAATTCGGTGTTTGACCCAATTTCTACATTGCTGGTAAAATATATGGTTTTGGAGGGCTTTATTTGAAGCCCAAGTTTGCCATGCTTTATCACTTTGCTTTAAGAGGGCTCATGTATCATTGGTTAGCCATGGAGTATAGTTAGCTTTAACATAAACTGTTCTTGGAGGTGTAAGTCTGTTTAGAATAGTAAGGAAGATGTAATTGAAGTGTTGTTTAGCAGCATCTAGGGGTAGGTGCTTAAGAGGGGTCCAATCTATTTTCTCAAGAATGTTAAGTAGAACCTGTAGGTTAAAATTTTTCTTGTTACGGACTTGGTGATAGTTGTTTAGTTTAGTAAGACTGCTATGATTTCTCAGTAGGTAGGTCGCAAGGTGATTACTTAAGTGATCTGGTAGACAGCCAGCTATTTGGTAGTATTGGAGTTTATTAGTTAAGAACCAGTCCAATAGAGATTGTTTATTTGTTCTCCTGTAAATTCTTGTAGGGTATTGAATCATTTGAGAAAAGCCATGGAGGTTTATGAAGTTAATAGGGTTGTTAGAGGCACATGTCATCCAGTCTCTGTTAAAGTCTCCTGCGATAATGGTTTCCTGGAGGGAAGTAGACAGCTATTACATATATATGTTTCTTTTGGTTTAATCTGTAATCTGGTTAGAAGTAGTTCTGCCTTGTTTATGTTAGTGATACTTATATTTACTGGTTGAATGGTGAGTTTTTGAAGAGTATTGCCACACCACCACCCTATCTTTCTAGTCCATCAGCCCTAAGAATACTGTAACGGGGAGGGGGGGATAATTTCTGCGTCTGAGATATATGGTTTCAACCTGGTTTCTGTAAGAATGCTTAGGTCAGGGTTGTAAAGAGACAAGAGTATTTTATTCAGCATGCTTCTAAGATTTAGGTTTAGCAGGAGAATATCAGAGTTTTTATTTGGAATATCTAGTTTAGTTTGCATTGAAGGGTTGAATGATATCATGTGGTCAGGACCTGAGTTTGGGTGGATATCACCACTAATCATGAGTTTAGATGCTACGTGAATGAGCACATGTATGAGTTTGGATAGTCTTTTGTGGTATTTAAAGGAAATATTAAAGAGGCTTTCACTGGTAATGAGTAATTAGTGTTGTTTAAGGTCTATGTATGTGGTTCTAAAAACTGATGGGGATACTGAAAAGCTAGTTGTTGTTGGGTTGGGATTATTGGAGGTTATTACGTGCCTTACATAAGGGTTGTCTAGGTGGGAATGGTAGGTTGTGAGGATGGTTATAATAGTCAGGAATAATGTTATTATAAGGTAAATTCTTAGCATGGTAATATTTGTGTTTAACAATTTGTTTTAATGAAAGATTAGTAATGATAGAAATTTAAAATAGTTTGAATTGGTATTAGAGTTGGAGTAAACACGTAAGAAAGATTAGAGAAAATGTATAAGATGTGGTAGGTGTTTGTTCAAAGTGAGATGCTACCGGGTAATTGTTTATGAATGGGGTGCAATGTATTGTAGGTAATAAGTAATGGGGGTGGTAATATATAGTTTGTATTGTAGTTTGATTGGTTTATTTTATGGTGGGTGTGGTTGTGAATAAATTATGAGTATCGGGGAGCAGATGAGATATGGGGAAAGAGTATGGTAGCGGAGTCAGCCCGAGCGTAGCGAGGGCAAAAGGAGCAGGTTGAGCCAAATTCCAAAATGGGGCAGGCCTAAGCAAGAATGAAAGGAAAAATAACAATCAGTATCAACCACAGACTTGGGTCTTTATGCAGTAAATCAAATTCTAAGTATTTATCGGGTGGTAAAATGTAACTTATACCCAGTAATACAATATGTGCGTAACAATGTTACAGAAAGCACAGCACCTGTTCAGCCATACTGAACTGCTAATGATAGGATAACATACCGGCCGCTCTGAAAAGTTTAGCAGCAATAGTAGGAATCCTTGGGAAGTTATAGATACTGTGAGCTAACTAAAAGTGAGGGAGAAACTCTTACGGGAGTTAAGATGGGGGTGACAACCTGCTCACAAACCAAAGCAGAGTGCTCTCCAGGGAACCATGTATATTACATCAAAAGGTATCACATACACAAAAGTAAATGTAGCTGTTAGCTTTGCAGATACTGCAGACCCGAGATGCATATCCCAACAAATATGTATCTGCCTGTCAGGTTACAGAGAAAGAATATATCGTAGCTGACTGTGATGAGTGAGAAGTTATTTGGAGAGACACTGAATGCTTGGTGGGACCAGAAGTAGGGCAGTTATAGCATTAACTATTAATTCTGTATATTTTGAGAATGAGTATTTTAAGCAAATTGAGGGTAGCAACAGGGCTACTGCAGTGCCATTTTTTGCCAGCATTATACTTTGGTGGTGAGAATGTAACTTTGTATTTGGCTCTAAGTTTTAAAATTTAATTTTACAATAGTTGAGATTCCTGGATAATATTTTTAATTAATAGACCAAGAATTCTGATATGCTGAACGAATTTCTGTTTTTTTAGCCAGAACACAGATTTTTTTTTTTTTTTTGAATTTTCTTAGTGAGACGGATAAGGACAAGACGAGTTTCTGGATTTATAGTTGTGCAAGAATTATGGTATGTGTTCCTTTGAATCCTTTGCTTATTGTAATGGAATGTATTAAAACATTTGCTTTACTTTAACATCTCTCATACCCTGTGGCAGAGGAAAAACATTATGAAAGGCAACTGGTAAGATTGTCCAGGTTGGTCTCTTAAGAGCACAGATTTTTGGAATTGTGTGAATTCTTAAATACAGTGTTTTCAGACTGGGGGACCCACAGGGTCTGTCTGATAGTTGCTATGAAGAGGTGAAGCATGTTAGACTTACAATATATCCATGCTCAAACAGATATCCATTTAACTTACCCAGTCGCAGGAAAGATAAGAAACATTTTTTCAAGAAACATTATGCTGGAATACAGAAGTAGAAACATGGATGTTGAAGAGATTTTTACAAGGAAACTGGTCCTTCATGTTTGGTACCTATTGGTTAACTAGTAAACTTGTCAATGCAGTCAGGTTTACTCTTAAAAAATGAAAAAACATTAACGATGTTAAGGAAGTTGTTAACAGGGGTATGTGCAAATGTGGATCCTGCAAGCAGTGTAACTTTATTTTAAATATGGAGAACAATAATGTGGCAGGATATCCACATACTATTACCCTCAATGGTCATTCTGATTGTAGCATCAAGGGGTGGTATATTTGGTGCAACGCTCTTTTTGTCCTTGTTTTTACATGGGTAGGACTGAGCAACCACTGAAATGAATCTATCAACTTTACATGCTGTAAAAACAAGGGTGATTTGACAATAAAGTCTGTGCGTATTCTAAGCATTGTGTGCAGTACAGAACGTTTCCATTTTTTGTTCTGGAAAAGATAGCACCAGATTTAAGAGGAAGGAACTGGCATGTCAGGCTTGAAGCATGGGAACTTCATTGGCAGATTGAAATTAATTCCTCTAGGCTTAAGTGACACAATTTCCTTAAATGGCCTGCTAACCCTTAAAAGAGCCAAGTTATGCATTCGTTACTACTTTATATATAAAACATATATGTGTGGTAATTTTTGATGTGTGGTTAATTTAACATGATTTAATTAAATTTTTAAAGTTTTATTATATTGTATGTATGCATGTATGTTTGCATTTACTTATTTCTTTATTTGCATTTGTGTAATTTATTTTTTGGCGACATGGTTTATAATGGAGGAAATGGTGAGAGAATGCTTCCATTTGTTTTATGTTTGGAACAAAATCACTTATTAAACTGGTGTTCTTGTGGCTTTACACCCCTTGGTTGGAGATTTTGTATGCTTGGGTTACTGGATTTGTGAATTTCATGTCTATTTAGCTGGTATAGGTCTTAGCTTTCTTCAATTAATATTACTCAGCAGGGAAGCTCAGTACAACTGTGGTAGAGGTGCTGCGGTAGCGTTGTCGCCTCACAGTTAGAAGTTGCTCGTTCGATTCTCAGTTAGAACGTCTTCTGTGTAGTGACATGCGTGAATGGGCATTCCTTCGTTGAAGGTTGTGCGTTAGGCCGGCAAGCCAGTACATAAAAATCTACTGTCAATCAATAGCAGACCGGAGTTCCGCTGTGGCGACCCCTAACCGGGAAAAGCCGAAAGTCTAAGAAGAACGGAAGCTCAGTACAAGGAGTAAATTTTGCAAGGTTCTGGTGTGTCCAGAAGTTTGTGGAAACAAGACTGTTAATGAAACAATTAAATGGCAGGATCAGAGTGCCTTTTCTTGGCTAAACATCATGGTAGTCATGAGAAGAGGAACATGAATCAGCAGTGATTCAGTGGGCCTCAAAGCCTAGCCTGTGTGATGTTTAATACAAGGAAATGTCTGTGGCCAGCATGAGATCTACCAGGGTGGTTGCAAAATTGGTGAGCATCATTCACACATCAGATTTTGCTTCAGCATGGTTATTATTCTGGAAGGCCAGCCTAAGGAAGCTGACACCCCAGTAAACTTGTCTGTAAAGGGTTAAAGGTATTGTTTGGTTCCAGGATATCTAGCTCCTTTTGCAACATCAGGTATGTTGAGCTCATTTAACTTTTATGTTTACCAATAAGCTTCTGTGAATTGGTTCCAAGTTTTATCCATGATTACTTTCTCAAATCAACTGCAATGCCCAAGGTTTCGTGTAGCAAGAATTTGTCTATTTAAAGCAAAAGTGGAAAGAAGTCCTTAAGTATACACAGGCCATCTGTGCAGGAATTGTTAGACCAAGCAAGAATGGTGTATTTCCTTTTATCTTGTTGTGGCTGATGGTAAGATGGACCCATATAAGTGTTGCTTCATTCCTTGTGGTTTGTTACTGGCTGAAAATCCCTGCAGCTTTTGACAAAAGGTCAGGTCCAGGTAAGTACCTACATTTTGGGGAGGCCAAAACAGATGTGGTATCATAATCCTATTTTACCACTAGCTAAATTGTACTTCAGTCATTTATCCAGGTTTTCCTTTCAGCTATGACATTTAGATGAAAGAAGCAGCAGAACTGTTGAATGTTCATGCACAGCATCAGCACCAGTACATACTTGCTCAAGATCACTTTTTATTTTCTAGGGAAGAATAAAATTCGTGGTAGCAAGTGTAATATACACATGCCAAAGGAACTAGAATAGATTGTAAGTAAATATCCCTAGATTTACTCTTCTTGTCAGCGCTGCATTTCCATATTACATGTCTGTCTGTTTACATAACTGTCCACCAAATGCTTTTCACAAGATTGTGCTATGTGATCTTAAGTCATGGAATCCCTCAGTAATTGGCTGAAATTCCAAAAAGGATGTTGTATATACATACTTTCCACTGTGTCAAGAAGTCCAGTGTTTTGTCTTTACATAAAAGCTACCTTTTAGGTATTTCTAACTTGTTAAGGGTCACTACCCTTTAGCAGCAACAGTCAAAGACAGCCGAAACCAGGTGGTCATATTTAGCAGTCCTGTCTGTGTTTTGTGTGTGTGTGTGTGTGTGTGTGTGTGTGTGTGTGTGTGTGTGTGTGTGTGTGTGTGTGTGTGTGTGTGTGTGTGTGTGTATGTGTGTCATGTTTCTGAGAAGAGTTTGAGGGAGACTGTGTACTACTAAATTGTCAAAGTATATGTCCAGACCCAGGACTATTTCCTCTGCTTAAAAGCTTTTTGTTTTTGAAAATCTTAAAGACTGGGAGTTTTAGAATAGGTTCCTTCAAGAAAATTACAAAAGGATATCATGCAATGAGACTGTGCTCTAGAACCCTGCAAGTAAAACTGTGTTTTCTGGTTTAAGTGTGATACATAAACTCAGTATATTACTACAGTATCTTCTTCACTGTCACTTAATGCCTGCAAGTGTAAATGTGAAACCTGTTTTTGTAGTTAACTGTACATTAAGGTATGTGAGTATAGTCACCTCCTACATGAACTACTTTTGCAAAGTAAGTTGCTACCTTTACTTTGCTGGAAGCTAAATTTAGTTATTTGACGTCTTTGTTTGTCATGTGCCCAAAAAGAACATATATTTTACTTTATGGAACAACTGCTACTGGATACTTTTCTGTGTAAAGAAGCTTCTAACAAAGACTGCTGTTATTTTTTTGGTATTTGCATCTGAATTGAAGCTTGTACAAGGCTTTTTAGAGACAGATAAACAGAGACTGAGAGATTAATATAAAATTATACAATGACTGGCCATTAATATTCAAAAATGAGCAGATTTAATTGGTCAGCCCAACCAGTTGTAAATCCGAGACTATACCAATGGAAAAAGCTCCGGTCACCCAGACTATTTTCCATTAGTATATCTCGTAATTTTTTTACTTTTCTTTCTTTCTTTTTAACAAAAAGAGAAAATGGAAGACCTCAAATAAACGAGGGAGACAGCACAGACAAAAATAAAAGGATAATCAGGTACGTTCTGCAAAACTAAAGAAACTTGCCGGATTATCCTTTTATTTTGTCTGTCCCGGCACTCCCAAACATTTAAAGACTCCAGGTTTCTTTTTTTATTTTCAATTAAAAAAAAAAGCAGCAGAGATCTTCCTTTCTCCATTGCTACCTTTACACAGCACTGATTTACTGTGTAATCATGGGAACACAAGTTCCATACGTATGAACAGTACATCAGAAAAAGCCCCAAGATATCGGAAAAAGGTGAAAGGGCACCAGACAAGCATTATACAAAGACATTATTTAAAAAAAAGTAAGTATTTTTTTCTTAAATAATGTCATTGTATAATAGCAATAACCGACTCCATGGTGTGGCATATTGAAATTACCAGTGTTTTTTTTATTTAATCATTCGGGCTTCGCCCTCATGATCAAACCACACAAACCGTGGGTACATCTACAATATACCACACTGACGTCATCGGTTATTCAGTTATTCAGTCATCTTACAATAAGTCATATCATAAAATCACCACTGAGCAACAATGAACACTTTAAAAAAAATGCTTTCCTCTTCTGATTTTAATATTGGTTTGAGTTTGTTAACAAAGGGTTAATAGAAAACAGTCCAAAAGGCTCTGAAAGAAAGCCCAAACTATTAACAATAAAGTGGGATTTAGCTGGTTAATCAGTATTTCACAGACATTTTCTTTCCCTAAAGGGCAGTAGACAACTAGACAAATGAGTCTTCAGTTTAAATACCTTGCTGTAATTGTTAAACTGCATACAACTGTAAAACCCACCTGGACTTCCAGTACAAGCATATAATTTCTAAACTTAGCAATGTTTGACAGAGCTGGTTTTCTGCTGCACAAAGGCATCAAAAAATAATTATTCTCATTTTGATTTTTCTTTATTTAGAAGCAAAGGCATTATTTCGATTTGACAGTTTAACTTTCCAAAATATGTTCAACATGTATTAACATGTCTTCTTGCTACACTGACAGTTACAGCCTACAAATATACATACAAACATGATGCTTTTTCCCTTCAAATGAATCTGCTTCTGTACAGTGTTTATCTTTAGAAGTATTTAAAATTCAAAATCACATGAGCACTACATAGAAATACATTATTTTCCTTCTTCCACTCTTCAGCACTTAAGATTTCTAATCAAAACTTATCAGACCCGGCAACTAGCATCATTATAGGTTTAAGAGCTTTTTCTGTTCACAGATCCTCTCCATGGAATGCTTTTCTGCTGATTAAAATATGTACAGTCACAGTATCTAAAATGATACCTCAGATTTTTTTTTTTCAAAACACTTCAAATTATAATCAGCTTAATTCACAGTTCGTAGTAGTCTCTCATGACATTACCTTGTTTATCTTTGATAAGATATGTAAAATAAGTGCTATTTACTGTATTTCCTTTAGTTGCAGTTCAGTGTATTACCATTTCCAAGGGCTTACCCAAAAAGTGGTAACAGTCAGAAACAAAGGACATTTGCTTATTCGTGTCAGCTACTTTATTTATTTTATTTATTTATTTTTATTTTACATTTGTTAATCGGGCTAGTCTAACTGGATATATTTCCATTTTCAGTAGAGGCCCGGGGAGAAAAGCTCCGGCAATTATAGAACTTAAAAATTAAAAATTAACAGAAAGGATTATAATAAAAGTACAACAAGAAATACTACCTACAAATAAAAAGTATGCTGTACAACAAGTAATAATAATATAGAGTAGGAAATAACTCTAATAAGTTTAATACTTATACTAGAGAGAGTTTATCAGCATATTAATTTAGGAGCATCAGTTAGTCTACCTTACAAGGAATTAGCATGTAACAATCCATTACGAGTGTTAGTAATTTAAGTAATTAGCATGTAACAATCCATTACGAGTGTTAGTAATTTAAGTAATTAGCATGTAACAATCCATTACGAGTGTTAGTAATTTCAGTAATTAGCATGTAACAATCCATTACGAGTGTTAGTAATTTAAGGAATTAGCATGTAACAATCCATTACGAGTGTTAGTAATTTAAGTAATTAGCATGTAACAACCCATTACGAGTGTTAGTAATTTAAGTAATTAGCATGTAACAATCCATTTCGAGTGTTAGTAATTTAAGTAATTAGCATGTAACAATCCATTACGAGTGTTAGTAATTTAAGTAATTAGCATGTAACAATCCATTTCGATTGTTAGTAATTTAAGTTATTAGCATGTAACAATGCATTACGAGTTTTAGTAATTTAAGTAATTAGCATGTAACAATGCATTACGAGTGCTAGTAATTTAAGTAATTAGCATGTAACAATCCATTACGAGTGTTAGTAATTTAAGTAATTAGCATGTAACAATCCATTACGAGTGTTAGTAATTTAAGTAATTAGCATGTAACAGTCCATTACGAGTGTTAGTAATTTAAGTAAGAATAGGAGGAATAAGAAGTAAAAGGAGCTATAATTAGTAAAAAGCACATGATTAGTCAGGGTTGCTGCAGGGGCATAACCAGTGTGTTTGGAGGTGTTTTTTGAGGTTATGTTTAAAGAGAGGCAAGGAAGAAAGTAATGTTAGTTCATTGGGCAGTACGTTCCAGTTTTTTCCCACTGTGTTAGAAAAAAAGAGAGTCTCCAGCCAGGTTGTTAGACTTGCATATGCAAGCAAGCAGTTTCTTAGAGGAGCGCAGGGAATTCAGATTTTTGTAAGACAGGATGAGATTGGAAAGTATAGGAGTGCTGTTGGGTTGGTAGAAGATCTTGTGGGCAATGGTGAGTTGGGATACTATCAGTTGGTTTTGAAGTTCAAGCCAGTCTAGTTGCCTTAGATTCAGACAGTGGTGGGTTCTAAAGGGATTGCCAGTGGCAAATCTGGCGATGTTATTATAGGAATTTGCTAGTTTGGTAAGATTATTTTTCTTTAGGTTAGTATATATGGGTGAGGCGTATGGAAGCGTTGAGATTAAATGGGAGTGAGCAATTGTGGTTCTGCTTATTTTACAGTTTTGCTAGGGTATCAGGACAGGCTTGTTTCAGGAGGCTCATGTTGTGCTAGGGTACCAGGACAGGCTTGTTTCAGGAGGCTCATGTTGTGCTAGGGTACCAGGACAGGCTTGTTTCAGGACGCTCATGTTCTGCTAGGGTACCAGGACAGGCTTGTTTCAGGAGCTCATGTTGTCCTAGGGTACCAGGACAGGCTTGTTTCAGGAGGCTCATGTTGTGTTAGGGTACCAGGACAGGCTTGTTATGGGAGGCTCATGTTGGGCTAGGGCACCAGGACAGGCTTGTTTCAGGAGACTCATGCTGTAGTGTTAAAGAGTATCCAGTGGTTAGAATGAACAGTTTCATGATTCAGTACAAACAAATCCTGCAGCAGGACTGGGCACAACACTGAGCTGGTTAGGTCATACTTCTGAGGTACAGAAATGTGACAAAATATAGCAGCTCTTACTGGAAAATCACCAGGGTGAAAGTTGAAATGCCACTGACCTAAGGTACACTTGCCTTTCTTTGGTTAAGGGACATGTCACACTGCTTCAAGATTACTTCAAAAGTATTAGTAGAAGCAACAGTTGTGTCTGAGATACCAAAACTTGAGAGCGGTGGCTTGGATTCATTGTTTTATAATGCTCTAACAGATACAAAATGGCACATAAAATATTAACATTACTGCCTGCAAAATAACATCAGATTGCTAAGTCACCCCTCAAATTTAGCTATTTGTTTTACTCAACACAATTAGAAAAAAATCAGTTTAATGAAAGTATTGGTTTTAACATTGTTATTTCAGTAGTCATATTTGTAATCACTGCTTATCCAAGTAGACAGGATAGAGAATATTAATTAAAATTCATTTTTTTTCTATATGTGATAATATTCAAGTTTGCTTGCACTAAATAAAATTAACACCTTGCTACTGCAGAGTAGTGACTATGCAAGTGTGTATTCTGCTAGACAAAGAATGAGACCTCTTTTCAGTGCTCAGTGTAAAGAATTACAGACAATTCAAATGTCCAGAGACAAAGGGCCAGATTGCCAAAGAGCTGGTGTCAGGCTAAAATTGCCGTTATTTCCAAAGACTTGAGCTCAATTTAAGTGGCTTACTTCAGTGTAAGACTTATCTAACAGGCTTACACTGGGGGCCAATTTCCAAAAGGCCACTTCTCACTGGTCACTTACACTGGTACACAGTCACTTACACTGAGAACAAGTCTTTTAGAATCAGGCCAAAGGATTAGTCCAAATTGTGATGACAACCCCTGGGATTCAGAAAGGCTAAGTGTGAGGCAGAAGCCTTAGCTTGAAAGGTTTATACATTGATCTAATATCTTCCAATTATTACTGGTCTTTTTAATATATTGGTAACTTAACTGTATTTCATAATGTGTCACAGAAAAAGAAGATTTGGTTAAACCTTGTTACCAAACATGCATTTCAATGCTCATACAGTTATAATAAGTTGAAATAGATGATGGTGTTGTTCTTGTCATATGTCAAATGGAAGAGAAGGGAGTGAAACATTTAAATTAATATTAATGTATAATATGAACTATATGTATAAAATAATGCCGCCTAGGATGTTTTCTGCATAGTAATATTATGCAATGAATCCTTCCTTCCTTTCTTACTCTCTTTCGTTCTTTCATTGTTTCCTTCTGTTTGTTAACTGGGTTAGCCTGCCGTGCAATGTCCATTTTTCAGAGTGGACATGGGAGAATTCATATACTAAAATTTCATTAACAAAGTACATCAAACAGATTGCAGACTGAGTTACAATACAGAGTATACACTAATCAGAAATCAATCACTGGTTTCAGGCATTCTAGAAAGCATTAAAAGAATTAAACATACACGAGATATTTACAAATTAGGGAGATTATGGATTGGATGAAAGGGAGAGGCTAGTAAAAAGTGAATTGATTATCTGATTAAAGAAGCATTTTTGTTATTATTTAGTTAGGGATGAGAGACTAGGGATAGTGCAGAGTGAGCAGTCATGATGTATAAGTGGAAGAGAACAGTGCTAAGCAATAAGACAGATACAATGTCAGTCTCAAATGCATTATAATGATATTACTGCTAAGCTGTGGTCAAAGTGACTTTTTGGAACTGAGATGTTGAGTGTCAGCACACTTGGGGCAATCAATACTCAATCATTTTAAAGAGCTGATCTCTACAAGCTTTTGAAATTTTTGAAGTTAGCTACTTCTCATAGAAGTTGGGGTAAAGAAATCCATAAATGAAGTAGGAAGTACTTTAGCTCAGTAACCTATTAAAGTTTGCTTTTTTAGTAAGGCAAGACAGACACTAGCCTATGTATTGGCAAAGGGAGCTAAGATGGTCCCAACACAGTGTGTGCATCTGCAAGTTAATAGTAATGAATTCCTTGGGGACTGTATTACCAATGCAGTGCAGTAGCATGCAAGCAAATGCAGAGGTTGTAGAAGAAGAAATGCAGGCAAAGGAGAATAATCATGATCGTAGGAAATGGCACTTTTCCAGGAACCAAGGAAAAATGGGACATAAATTGAAAAATGGGAATGCCTACAAACAGTCAATCAAATGATTGATTAAATGGACATTGAATGGCTAACCTAATAGTACAGGTTTACAACAGATACTAGACGGAACTTCAGATGAGATGTTAAACTGAGTTTCCATTTGGCTGAGCTGGTGGTAGCTCAGGCTGATGTTAAACATCCCACAGAACCTACTGAAAAGAGTACAGGAAGTTCTCTGATGCCCTTGCCATACTTTCCCACTAGTATAAATACAACATCAGGTCTCCCCTGAATGGAGACTAACCCAATCAAAAAGGGATGGATAAATAGAGAAACAAAGTAGGGTGAATGTGCAAGATAAAGTGGAAAATAAGTGGAGATTTTGGAGAGATTTACAGATATATCAGGACAGATATGAATACACAGAATGAGGTAATTATGGAGAACAAAGGTGAAGAAGGAAACAACAACATACTGTGGCATGAGATTTGCCATTGTACTTCTTCAGCAGATTGCTTGCCTCTTACTTAAGTGCTCATAGCATGACTAACAGCATTCTTGTTAACCACACAAAAGGGGTGCACTTGCAAACAGTGCATGCCTACAGACCTGTGAGCTTGACATTCCCAGTTAGTGAATTAAGAGACATAAGCAAGACAGGGAATAAGGTTATCCAATTTGCATGAGGAAATAAATACACTGGGTAGCAACCAATGGGCAAGGTTTTATTGAAAGTTACATTTGTCATATATAATGCAGCTTTAACACTATCATGATACCTTTAGAGACAACCTTAGCGATACTGGACTCTACAGGGATTTAACTTCAGTATCACCAACAGAGCTAAGCAAAAGGAAGCAACAACATGAAGGTAAGACACTCTCTGTCTGTACACATGCACACATATGTGTTTGCGTGTTTGTGTGTGTGTGTGTGTGTGTGTGTGTGTGTGTGTGTGTGCATATATATATATATATATATATATATATATATATATATATATATATATATATGTGTCTGTGTGTGTGTGTGTACTTATATATATGTATACACACACACACACACACACACACACACACACACACACACACACGTTTAGTTCATTTCATTGAACTTTTTACATGAAATAGTAATAAGCAGGCACATTTGACCCTGAAAACAAAATGCATGTAAAAAAAATCTATACTCTGTAATAAGCTAATCACAAAGAAAACCAGTCTCCTTTTGCAATCAGTTTAGGTAAAAAATAAATAAAATAAAATAAAAAATCCAAAACTAATAATAATAAATAATATCCATTTGTTAAATAGGTAGGCCCACTGGACACACAGTGTATTTTCATGGTTGACCTGGAAACTAAGTCTGGTTAAATAAATTACGCTTTGTCACAGTTGGCAATGAGGTCTGAGAGAATCAAAGGCTGCACTACAGGAATTACAGCTCATAGCCTTAGCCCTCTGTACTAACAGTCAGACTAAGGTATGCCGTAAGTTTGTCTCTTTTTATTAGGGAAAGGGTTAGGTGCAGGGTTGGGGTTAGAAGCATGACCAGAAATAGAGTTAGGTTTAGCATACCTAAACAGGGATGCTTACTTATGTTTGCTGACACAAAACTTATCCCTGCCTTTACTCACTACCCTAAACAAGCACATTAGCTTTCAAAAAACTTCCTTCTCAGTACTAGTATTCTAGACAAACTGACACACGTACCATGTATAACATTTACGTGCAACATTAAAATTATCCCTTGTTTAGTCTTTACATTAACCCCCTAACTGCATACTCACTCCCACCCATAACACAACTCATTTTATCAATAAAGTTAAGTGGGTCTGTCAGTAAAATGAACAGCTGGTAAAACAAATATTTGGTAAAATAGCACTGCATTTCACTTTTTCAGCAAAACAAATTATTTAAAAACTGAAGTGCAGACAATACATACATGCACACAAAAAATGCACACATATTATATACACGAACATTTATACACATGCACAAATACCCCCTCACACACACACACACACACACACATATATATATATATATATATATATATGTGTGTGTGTGTGTGTGTGTGTGCGCGCACGTGTGCACGTGGTATAAAACCTAGCAATACCACAAATATGTGATGGCTCATTTGTGAGTCACATTTGGGTGAATTCAAATTTTTATATGATGTAGTTGTGTAGGGATACACAGGAAGATGAATGTTTGACTGAAAAGGTGGTAGTTTTGAAAAAGAGCTGGATCACGCCATAATGGTAATGGGTTTGTATGGCTGTTTGTGCATTAGTGTTAGGTAAAGGAAATAATTTAAGTGTTCTGCCTGACGTTGTATATGTGCTGTTAATTTTGTTTTTTGTAATACTGATTGAGAAAGAGTTTTTAATTACCACAATGCATAGTGTTAGGGTAAAGGCAGAGCAGATATTAGGATTAGCACTCAAGAATAAAGTGGCACATGGGGGAGCAAAACATTGCTTTTGGATTTGCATACTGTCTTCTTGCGTGCTCAGTTTCTGTTGATATTTTGCATTTCAGAAGATTAGTGGTCAATGTTTTAAATGTCAACATTGTGCTAGTTATATTTCAGTGGAAATATATGTGTATACAGGTCTATGCAATTTGAGCGAATGCTTAAATCACAAATGGTGGAGCACATTTGACAGAATCATAATTAACACAAAACTGTCGACATCTATAGATAGCATCTGCTGATAAGTAGTGAGTCTAGAAGCATCATGTGTGTTCGAATCATCAATGCCTTCACCATGTCATACCCACATATCTAAAATTGTTTGCATTTCTTCACCAAGATTGATTCGCTGTATTTTTCTTTGCTCCCTTGTAGTGCAACCATGGAGTTAGTATATAGAAGTATGGAGGGATTTAGGGGCAAAGTTCATATTTCATGGGTGCAGTGGGGACTTTCTCCCTGGAAAAAAATATGGTATATCTGTTCGGTAGAATATTTTCTATCAACTGTGATTCAGTCAAATACGTTTTCAGTCAACTTTGTTCAACAACTTGTGATTCATTCAAATGAGCATTCAATCAAATGACACAGATCCTCAAGGAAGACCTGAAAACTTTGAATTAGTTGCAGTAAGCATGGGAAGACAGGTTGTACCATAACTAAGCTTTACATTAGGTCATATTGGAAAAATAACATGTGTAGAATTACTTTTATTAAGTCATAAGGCACTAATACCTATTCAGCCAGTAAATAGCTAAAGAAAGGAACAAAACAGAGTGAGAGAGAGACTTGTCACCACTTAAGGATGAGAACTACACACTACAAGAGACATTGTTTATTCAACTAAGGGAGGAAGATAAGCTGACAAGAATAATTTACTGAACCTGGGTGTGCAGGGGCTCAGTTTACAGTTTGCCTCCTATTACTAAGGTCAGGAAAAGTGTACAATTTTAGGATGTTGTGAGCCGAAGAAACAGATCCAGCACTATTTGTTGCATTCCTTTCACCATGCAATTTACATTAGACTGCAGCTGCCTTTCGTGTTAGCCAGTGCCTCCAATATAATAAGTACACTGATTAGAGCTAATTATTTCACATCTAGCACCACAGAGCAAAATTACTAATCAATAATAACTACAGCAAAAGGAAGGAACCGGGGTAATTACAGCTAAATCACAACGACAGTGTTTCAAGTGGTTCACATAAACAGTCAGAGCAATTTAATAGCACAAATTCTGGGCTACAGGTGTCTATTGCCAGGGTTAAGAAAATCATTCCAAAACCCACAAAGAAAAGATGAAGTAACCACCACAGCCTAGGGATAAATAACATGCCAAGCAAATGTAATCATGCTGAGTTGATATACACAGATACCCTGAAATTATTTATTATTATCGACTAAGGCTTGCAACTAACTAAGCTGTTGGATTCAGTTGCGGAAATAAGATTATGTAAGTACACTCAGTCAGTAGAAAAATCAAGTAACTAAACATAATACTTCAACATTAAGATGGCACTCATGCCAACATACTGCCATTTGATTTGCAAAGACAATGCAGAAGAATTTGTAGTAGAAAGCATAAGCTATGCTACAGGTCTCATTGTACAGAAAGCATTTGGTATAAAGCCATTGATAAAAGAGTGCCAATGGTCTTGTTCTATAAACTGGGGAAATGTCACAGTTCTTTATCATTGCAGTGTTTGAGTGCAGCCCTTACTCCTCAAAAAACAACTCTTTAATAATTCAGATTTAACCTGCTGCACAGATTTTTAATGTTTTTAATTTCCAAATAGATGTATGTTAATTCAATCAGGACTGTGTCCATAAAAAGCTTGTAGAAAACAATTTTATACATGTTTTCCTTCAAAATATTCTTGAGACTATACTACCATCTATATCTGCAGACAGTGTTACATCCAGGACATTTTTTCCAAATACGTATACATAAAATGTTAAATAATTGCTCTAACAGTTGTCCATCAAATGCCTGGTAAACAAATCAAACATACTCATGGAACCATGGCACTCAAACATTATATCATTATTCAATCTGTTACAAGATTAAATAATCCTCTTCTGCTACTTTATAACAAATCAAATATGTTCAAGATTTTACATAAATCTGTTACCACATGCTAGGGCAAATGTAGGCCCTATAACTCTCTCTCTCTGACTCGTATGTAAATATGGAATGTCAAATGTGTGAACATGTGCCATTAGCTGTAGTTTACCTGTCAAGTAATTACGTAACATCTCGCATAATGTTTTACTATATCAAACTATACTGTGGTGACAAGGGGCAGCTGGACAAGTATTTATAAATCTTTAGTATGCTTTAAAAATGGGTATCACTGGATATAAAGTAACTGTTTACTCCAGTACTTTGTGATACCAATACCTTTTTCATATGAGTGGTTACATTCAATGCTGGGTTGCTCTATTTAAGCCTCCCCTTCTTCTTCTTTTGGATTTTTCCTGGTCAGGGGTCACCACAGCGGATCATTTGTCCACTCATGATTGGCAGTGGAATTTTACGGTGTCGAGTTGCCAGCCTGGCACCCAACCTTCCACAGAAGGCACAAACACACACACACACATACACACATACACACACACCTAGGGCCAATTTAGAGTGTCCAATCCACCTACTGCATGTCTTTTGGATGTGGGAGCACCTGGAGGAAACCCACACGACCACAGGGAGGACATGCAGACTCCGCACAGAAGGCACCCCAGCCGAGAATCGAACCGGAGAACCTCTTGCTGTGATGCGGCAATGCTAACTGCTGCACCACTGTGGCCACCCTTATTTAAGCCTCCCCTAATGTCTGATAATTTCCTGTGTTATTTAATAGAGCTAAACACATGTCTCTATACTGTTATGTTGTTGTCATTGTTACACTACACCCCGCCCCTTTTCATTTTGTTTTACCATGATGCTGGTCTTTTCCAAAACTGTAAATCATATGCACATAGATATAACTTAGGTCTGAATTTTTTTTTTAATTAAACACTGATTTTTTTAACAACAAGATTTTAAAATGTATGTTGTTGTGTCTTTTGGCTTTTCCCAGTTAGGGGTCGCCACAGTGGAACCGCTAATAATTGGCAGTAGATTTTTACATGCCGAGTTGCTGGCCAAAATCCAGATATTGTTCAAACACCAACAAGTTATTTAAATATCATATTATTCTGCTTTTTCTGATCCAAGAAAAGTCTCACTATGAAATAATTTCAAAAGACATTTTTACTTGCAGACATTTTATAGCATCATTACCAGAGTGATTCGAATCACTGTTATGCTGCTCGCAAAGAGATTGTGGGTCATTAGTACAACTATCTACAGGCTGTACGTCCAACATGTTTGTTTAGACTCTTCTAAACATATGACAGCTATTATAGTCTCAATACTCCACACCACCTCTCACACTGCCCTTATATAACTATGCTAACTCCACATTTGCACAACATTGTGAGAAACAGATAACACCCGTTAACACCCATTAACACCCATTAAGAGTGAAACATGGATTCCACATGTGCAGTCATGCAGTAGAGACAAAACAAGTTCCAAGAGCTGCTGCTTCAGGTAACCTGCATGTGGGTCTCTCTGCATTTAAACAGATGTAGAGTTCTTGTAAGTAGAACCTTCAAGAAGAAAATGTATTAAAAATGTAATTGAATAGAGATATTATATACAGATATGTGATTCTAAAATATTAGTTTGAATAATACTTATCAATGTGTTTAGTCAGAAGTGTCACCACCACAGTTCTTCCAGTTACTTCCTTCTGGCAGAATATTTGACATTCAATGCAGCTATAAGCAACTTTTTATAAACCAAAGCGCTTTTCCTAGTTTTAACTATGTGGGATAGGAGGTGTTGCACAGTGAGCAAGTTTACCTAAATCTCATGTTTGTAGTGTTTATATACCTACTCTCAGCAGAAATCATATCTTAAACCATGTAACAGTCGCTCATTTGGCCATAAGAAGCCAAATTATGGGTGAATGGTAAACTGACACTGGTTCTGTTCAAGCACATTTTTGAGAGAATTTGGCTATTCACTCAAGTGAACACTAAGAGCTTCCAAAGTTTTTACCAAAGCAATATATTACAGAAAATGGCATTGTTTTGGAAAGTACTTGCTCTGTTTTTGCATGCATATGCTTATCATTTTTGAGTTGACCAACTTCTCTGGCTGTTAGCTTAGGAGCACCTTAAGATGCTAACTAAATATTCTCAGTGATAAATTGAGAAGGCTAAATAAATATACCAAAAATGCACCACTAATCTTGGATGAAATGAGCTATGCAAATCTACTTGGAAATTATTTCAAATTTAAATGAAATACTTCAGATTCAGCAACTATGATTAAATACCTGCAACATTAAATGCACTTTGTTCAACATTCTACCTCCACATCTTTTTCATCACAGTGGGTCATTAACATAACACATTAACACAAATGCAAGCTGTGTATCCATACTCCATCAGACAGGTTGCAAGGCTGGTGTATTACATCATATGCCACCTCCTGTCTTCCCCCTGGTACATCCTCCTGGGCTTATAGTGTTTATATGGAATGAGGAAATTCCAAGCATAAGTAGGGAAGGAAAATGTGACAGGAAGGTGGAAGTGTGAAGATTATGAAACATTAGAGTATAATTCATACTAGATGATACTAGATGCAGACTACATAATGATAAGAAGGCAAAATGCATAGGAATGGGAGAATCAGTAAATCAGTAGGAAGAGGAGGAGCAGTTAACAGATGAAGCATGGCTACAGCTGGGAAAAGAAAATGTGGGAAGATAAAGTGGGATTGGGCAAAGCTCGCTTTGTGTTTTTTTTTTTTTTTGATTAGGATGGTAATCATAGGCATTACACAAATGCGTATAAGGACTATCCATGCCATCTTTCAATTTCAGCAGCAAAGGAGTGAGACAAAGAGGTCATTTACACTAAACTATGAATGAACTTAGGCAAGTGAAGTAATAATAAGATATAAATGAGAAACTATGTTAATTTGTATATGCTAATAAGTTCTTCCCCTAACTGTTTGTGATTCATAGTCATAATTAGATGGGTTTCTGAACCATCCACAGATTCATAAAGGGTAGACTCAAGCCCTTTCTACACAGTTTTCAGTCCACAAAAATCATTTTCTTTAATGCTAACCTTTCAATTTCGAGAAGTGAGCCACTTGTCTTCTCTGAGACAAAACTGCTTGCAGCCAGCAGCACTCACTGGTCAAGAAGGTGGAAGTATAAGTAGAGAATTACTCATTACAGTTTTGATAATAAGGAAATCCTTGACAGGTTAAGTGCGATGGAAATACTGTAAGGGTCTTAGTGAGTATTTATGGCCCCCCACAGGACAGTGGAGGATACATGGCCTTCCTATTCTTGTGGATACTATGGTGTATATATACCCCTCACTATACTTGCCGCAGAGGTCTTCCAAATACAGAAGGTTGGGGACACATTGGGTATCTCACAGGTTTCTGCTTCAGTGATACTTCAGTAGCTCCTGGATGTTCTTTTTCACCCCCCCAACATCACCTCAGTAATGCGTTCTAATGCTAACCCTAAACCTGCCCCAGCCCTAACTCTAACCCACACCATACCTTAAAAAAACCTTTCTGCAACAATACTACTGCACAAGACACACTCATACACACAAACCTACACCAACACACACTACAAACATAAGATCTAACCCCTTACTTAACCCATCCTTATCTCTAAAACACACGTTCTTGCATGCAAACACACAACCTCTATATCCTTACCTAACACTTGCTCTAACCCTAACACCCAAAGACACACATACATACTCTAACCCCCTCCCAATCCCAACCACTATTTCTAAAGAAATGGCACTTTGAGATACCGAAAGTTCAACTATTTGAAAATTTAACAACTTTGACTTCCACTAGTGTTTGTTGAACAAAGCAACATCGACAAAAATATTAGCTTTGGAATTAGCTGTACTACAGTAAATTGTTAGAAGCAAAAGATTTGTTTTTGTAGGCCATAAAATAATTATTAATATGATAATTATATAAGATATAAAGAAATGGGATAACAGCTGAATGGATGAAATAGTGTATAAAATCCCAAAAACATAAAACGTAAAAAAATCAAGGCTAAACGAACACAATAAACACAGCTGCAAATAAAAGCTCAACTGTTTATGGTGTTCATTTATCCTTGATTTTTTTTTAATTATATAAGATAGTAATTTCGTCCAAAATATTAACTGCATGTACATAATGGCTCATTTACCATGTCACACTCAGAGTGAAGTTGAAGGTAGGTTGCAAGTGGGGGTTAAAGTAGCATGTGAATGACTGGCACAGAGAAACTGAGAAACAGGGGCACAAGAAAATAATTTTCTTAGGTGGCAAAAGCCAGGGTACCTTTTTGGCTAGGCTTGTATAGGCCCTAGGGCCAATAGCCTAGTACCTATCTATGAATCTATGTACCTAAATGCACTGTCTCATGAATTGTGTATGCATTTCTACTTAATTCCCTTATATGCTTCCATTCATTAAGCAACAAATTATGAAAGCACACATTGCCATGAACTAGTTGCAGTGCATCCATTATGTAAAATCAGGGGTTCAGGAAGCTGTTGAGGGCTTGGGGGTCAAACGGTAAGAACAGCACATGGCGATCTGAAAACGGCATTTCTTTTAAACTATTTGCTACTGTGATAGAAGCCAGCTAATGTTAATCTTGCTTATACAGTGAGCTATCCACTGATAGGACCTACAAGAATTGGTGACAGAGGAATTAGTTGGCAAAAGGAATGAAATAATTTGACCTCTATGTGATATTTGACTGCTGCAGTACTTCACCCGCATAGAGAATTGCTTTGCAACTAGCAACTCAGTGGATCTAGTGCTGACCACTGTCCCAACAGCAATGCATACACTTTATATTGTGTGGTTGGAAATATGCAAGCTCTAGTACTACTAAAGTATAGATATTTCTAGCTTCAGAATAAAGTGTAAATTGGGCACACAGGACAATGGTCATATTTAGACAATCATCAAAGTCTCCTTGCTTGTATTTCTGAAACAAAAGCTGGACAGAATGAATGAATTCTACACACATCACATGCTATTGCTACCTAATACACCATTATGAATTTTTTCAGTCTGGTGATTATCTATCTCCACTGAAAGAAGCTATACTGAAATAAAATGCACTTGAACATGTAGAAACAATCAAGCCAACCACCATACGTTGAAATAGTGTCTCGGCGGGACTCCATAACTACTGACAAGACTAGATCACATCCTACAACTTAGAAATTCAAATATGAGTATAACATCTGCATAACACTTGCCAAAACTGCAAGGCAGTATTGAATTTACTACACCAGGTCAAACTGCGCAGATGGTATTATGGACTTCATGACAGCATATTACATCGCCTTAGGGACTTTTTCATCAGTAATTATTACTTTCACAGCTTTTGCATTGCCAAATGTAAGCAGGGATTAGCCCAATGGACATTCAGAGGAAGCATTTTACCCCCGTATATAGCAGCATTTTTCAAAGCAAAATGACAAATTACTTAAATAGCTTTCCGTGAATGTGTTATTGATTCTGCATTCACCTTTCCCATGTCATACACCCTAACCAAATCTGTATATTCAAACTGAGGTACTGACACATATCTCAGAAAGCATATGGAGTACACTTATTTGTTAACCAGGTAAGTTAACTGGTCAAACAACCATTGCCAACCATGACCTAAGCTCACAAGGTGTAACAGAATGCTGCGCAATGAAAGAATCAAAAACAAATCACAGTACAAACCACATAAAAGAAAATACAAAACACTGAAAACTGCATGAAAATATAGATTGCAAACAATGTATCTAGTTCTGTGTGAATTCAATTAATAATGTATTAAGGACATTATGGAACACTGAAAGGACAGAAACTATTATACAGTAGCGATTTACAGAAAGTCAAACATTGCACCCCACTGAAATTATTTAAATACTATGTTCAATTAGTCAAACACAGTATCTAAGAGAATTTATTCACACACACATATATACAGCAGGCATTTGAATTTTAATAAGTAAGTACTCTATAAGCAATAAGTAGACATACAATACTGGTGGTAGGATCAAACACCTCACAAAAATCACAACAGGTCTATATTTTAATTTGTATGGCTTGCTGCACAATATAATCATTCACTGATATTGCCAAGGAAGTTATAATACAGATAATGTGTGTGTGTGTGTGTGTGTGTGTGTGTGTGTGTGTGTGTGTGTGTGTGTGTGTGTGTGTGTGTGTGTGTGTGTGTGTGTGTGTGTGTGTGTGTGTGTGTGTGTGTATGTGTGTGTGTGTGTGTGTGTGTGTGTGTGTGTGTGTGTGCGTGTGTGCGTGTGTGTGTGTGTGTGTGTGTGTGTGTGTGTGTGTGTGTGTGTGTGTGTGTGTGTGTGTGGTAGTTCTGAACTAAAGTAGGTTACTTTACAATTTCCCAAACCAGTGTATCTGCCATTTATTTCTTTGTATAAACTCCCTCAGAAATTATGAATAGTACAATGTAACTGCCCTTTCTTTGTGGATGTGCAGAATGCATTAGGGGACTTTACCTCCTCTGTCACAGTAGTTATTAAGTATGATTTTATTATGTGTTGGGTCGAAAATGTTCTTTCCCCAGTTGCTGTGCTCACTGGAACAGGCAGGTAGAGTTGCAGTAACTTTACTACGTCAGGGTACATCATTTATTGTTGGCAGTCCTTGTCTACCAAAGCATTAGTTATAATGTCGATTGAGAGTACAGTTCTCACCTTTGGGAGTATCTGCTGTAGCAGTGCTGGGAGCAACTGCAGCTGTGCAGACCGACTATTAATGTTTATATCTCAACCTCCATACATGTTCACAACTTGAGCTGGAATTGCAAATGAAGTGCCATTGGCTGCTAGAAGCAGCATATTCTCCATGGTAGACAGCAAGGTGTACATTTCCTGATCAAAATGACAGTTGAATTCAGAAAGGCATGCGACAGACTCAAAGTGCATTTGATGGGACATGTCGTCAGTGGAATCATGATGTTGATAAGCTACAGTACCATCCTGTAAGTTTGCTGGGTTTTCTAGGAAGCCTTGTCTCTTTAACAATTTGTATTTGCTAAGCTCTCTCCTTGATGATGTCATACACTTGATCAAAGTTATCACATTGCCTTTGCAAGTTTAACACAAGGCTGTTTATAATAGTTCTTGCAGTTTGTGCCATCAGTGTTTTTGTTTGTAACATACTTGTTGCTTGTTCTGATACACTAAATATGTTGTAGGAAATAATAAGTCCAAAGTATGCTGCAAACTTTGTCATTGGGTTTACTTCATACATCATAAAGCATGTCATGTTGAAGGTCTTCTAAGGTGTCATGCAGTCTGTTATATTTTATAGAAATACCTTTAATGCCCTTTCCTCTTGTTACTCATCTTGATGGACAAGATAAATTTAGTCCTATCATACTAAATGGGTCATCATCTCCCGAGGGTATGTTTTCAAAATTAGCTATTCTCTGAGGTGATGCACAAATGAGTACAGTAGCATACTGAACAAAAGGCATCCTCTATAGCAATGCTAGTTTTTTTCACAGTGGCATTTAGAGTAGTTCCAGTCATGCATCCACTCATGTTGGCTGTTCCATCATATGCCTGTAATTTTAAGTTTTGCAGTGGCAGATTATACCTTAATAAAACATCTTTCAGTGAATTTGTGATTCTGCACCTGTCTTTTCCATCTTATACATTTCCAATAAAATCTTCATGTTTAGTGACCTGTGGAAGTGACACCCATTGGGCACATACGGTCATCTATTCATGCTGAATTGTGTCCCAAGATTCATCTGCTGTCATATAATATAGCTTATTTCATGTAATTAATTCCACAGACGCTGATATGCCGTAATCTCCTTGATGTCATTCATAACATCACAACTCTGACATGTTCAATCTTGCACCCACTTCAGCAGCTCTGGCACATATTCTGCCCTTATCAACATCATCTGCCTCAAGTTGCTTTCCTGTTCTTCTTTTCAATGAACAGCTATTTCTTGTCTTACTAAAAATGTTATAGATGTCACCTGCTTTTGGAACACTGTAAGATTCTTCAGTTGTACCAGGAAATGTTGCTGGCTAAGCTGAGTAGCAATGTTCATTCTGGTGTTTTTGAATGTACTGTACTTTTCAACAGCTGCATGGTGGAATGAGGTCACTTGATATTTGATAAATTTTTTGATTGCTTTCTTCCAGTCACTGAATCCAGTCAAAGAGAATGCGCGCTCACCACAGTGATGAAATGTAAGGAGTTTTCTTGTCACTGCACCTTGGCGGTAATAACAATATGCACATCCTTTGGACTGAAGGTAGGATAACCAAGAGGAAGATGACGGTAATAACAATATGCACATCCTTTGGACTGAAGGTAGGATAACCAAGAGGGAGATGACGGTAATAACAATATGCACATCCTTTGGACTGAAGGTAGGATAACCAAGAGGAAGATGACGGTAATAACAATATGCACATCCTTTGGACTGAAGGTAGGATAACCAAGAGGGAGATGACGGTAATAACAATATGCACATCCTTTGGGCTGAAGGTAGGATAACCAAGAGGAAGATGAAAATCAGTGTGGTTGACAACTTCTGCATTCAGTTTTTCATTTACTTCTTACAACAATTTGCTTAATACAACTTCCTTTTACATTTCCTGATTGGAAAATCTTATCAGTATTGCTGCAACAGTGGCATTTCTTCTGCTGCATAAGTACTTAGACTAGGATTGTTGTTAAGAAGTACATCTACATTTCTTTTGTCACAACCTTTGTCTGGGTGGTAAAGAAATTTCACCTTGTTGGTGTTCTGCATCTTCCAAGGTATACAGCACTTCTGGAGAGAGACTGTAGCTAACAGTCGTGGTGGAAGCATCACAATCTGAGCTTGAAGTACAACTGGCACTGTCACTATTGTCAGGGTGGTTGTGGTAGGCAAAATCCAAGTCTAATGTCATCTTATGGAAATTTTCTGTTGCTTTGTTACTTAACGCAAGGGTGTTTACATTAAATATTTTTAGAAGCTATTGCACATCCAGAATTGGTCTCTGCTGTGATGTTCTGGGTGACTTTAATGGTAATGGAAGGGCCTGGGTGTCTGGGAGGTTTTCAGACCTACCACTATTGGGATGAGATGCAGGGTGTGTTGTCTAGGAACCAAGCCAATGATTTAATTTTCTAAAGATCTTTGCAGCAATATCTGCTAGTTCTTTTGTTGGCTGCTTCCTCTTTCTGCCAGATGTTGGCATCTTTACTTTCAAATGATGGTCAGTCTGCTCCTTAGAAAGTTGGTCAGTCTCACTGAACAGCATTGTCCAAAGTCAGGGTCACTATGAATCCTTGTCAAAGGACTTTGTTACATGCACATAAAATATTTACATTAAAGTAATAAGTGAACATGTTTTCTGCCACCAATGAAGCCTATTCTGTGTCCACCCAGTATCTTCTACCACAATATAAAGGCATCTGATATTTACTCATCTTTAATTAATATCAAGCACACCACCGCTTACGTGGCACATATTTACTTTTTCAGTGTTTTGACATAAGGTTCATGTGCTTACTTCTCCGCATTTCATATCCATTCAGTTACTTACTAACAGGTGTTACAAAACAGCTCTTTCTTCAAACACTGAAGCCTCCAGTTTAGTTGCAAGTCAAGGCACTACTACCATAATAAGTAATGCAAGTGCCACCTTTGTCACACACAAAAAAGAATCATGATTAAAAATGGTGGCAAGACAATGACATAGTCTACAGAAATAGATGCCACAAGGTATTTCAATCATGTTTGGAGAGCAAGTTAAGTTATAATCAAGCACATGATTTCAACTGCTCTTTCGCTATAATAAAGAAACTAGTAACTCTGATCAACTACCCAAGTAGACAACCAGAAATAAAATTGTTACTTGACTCCCAAGAAATCAAGTTGACATGTTGTTTGCTCTAACTCAAAAGCAACTAGAGATAATGTTATCCCCTCTTTCTGGAAGACCAGCACACTGAGAGGTGGCACATAAAGCACTCTCACAATTACAAAGTATGCTACAGGCTCACATCTCCTCTCACAAGAAGCCGCCTGTCACTGTCTGCTCTACCAAAGTTAGAATACGGACTCTGCAGTATTACATTTCTCTCAGCATGCAGCATCACTCTTACTACTGAAAATGCTTATACAATGTCACTGTTTTAGCTTTCACATCTGCAGACTCACTGCCCTAAACTCCTTAACAGATTTCATTGGCTGTCGATAAGTCACAGGGCAAACGGACAAAATATTACAACACTGCCTACTATTGCATAGTAAATTACTGGTCAGAATTATACCATACACCTTCAAAAAGAGTAGAGATAATTAATTTCTGCTAATGAGATCACTGCGCAGTTTAAGTATAAGGGGAAAAGCTTTCTCAAAAATTGGACCAGCATCCTGGATTTCTGTATCTGAAAACATTCATACATAAGAAAAATCTACTTTTAAAATTATACTGTTCAATGAGACAGAATGCAGGTAAATGCTTCAGATACAATAGCTTCTAAATCTCAGGTGAATGTGTTAGCTATAAACTACGAGTTAAGTTCTGTTGTGAACACTTTGCTAAGTACTCCATTGTAAACAATGAGTGGGTTTGTCATTATTGTGTTATGTGACTATAGGTGCTTTTCTTTTTCATGTGTTACATTAACCACTGTGATATGAACTTGAACGTTGTTGCATCTGGATGTATATACTCACTGCTGTTTAAACATAATGATAACCCAGGTTAGTAACTGTCTCTCCACCTCCAGACTACACATATCAGCAATGGCACAGTATTTAAAAGTCCAAGAGCAATCCAAAAAAAGTAATGAGTCTTGTCAGGACCAGTCATTTGGAAATTAAGGAGATGAAACTTAAACAGCAGTTTTACTTACCCTGAGCAGACTAATACTTTGGGTAGCAAAAATGACATTGTGGATAAACATAACAAACTGCAAGCAGAAAAGCAACCAAATGTGTTGAGTGCATTTATGTTTCGTACTTGGCTATAAACAACAGCAAAGCAGTCTTACCCTGCCAAGAAGTTGCCCATGCAGGCAAGGGTGTAGCCAACAATTTACAAATATTAAAACACAAGACCCACAATGGCACCGCCACAAGCAAAAGGTATAGGTTATGCCATAGCATTGCAGTATGCAATACAGACATTCTGTTCCACCACCAAAAGGCAGCTGTCATACAGCAGAGTCATAGTACAGCCCACATGTCCTCTGGTTGAGCACTGTCTTTTTAATTGCATTAAAGTAACTCCACAACCACATCATATAGACTGGCTGTCATTTGGTTTACAGGAGTATAGTCAAGCATCTGGACATCAGTCTGCAGACCATTACAAGCCTTGACAATAACTCATATTCAAAAGTTCTCTCTAGCTACAAGGCGGGATAAGGCACAATAGATGGGAAGAATTTGAGGCTGCTCCCCCAAATAACTATATTTGTCTTGAAGGTTGCATGGGTTTTACTCTGCTTTACATGTAGTGGAAGTTTGTTCCAGAGGTGGGGATAAGAAACTATATTATAACAACATGTCTTTATTTATTGATAAATGTTTAGTTCCTTTAACCAGGTATTTGAGGAGACAGTTGTCATACACAGGAAAAGGAGAACAAAGAGGGTCAGGCATGTAACAGCACTGTCTACATAAATAAAGTCACACAGTAAGCAGATGGAAGTGGGAATTATCAAACCCTGTATTCTTGACTTCAAGAAATAGCTTGTTTTAATCCTTTGCACTAATTGCTGGAATGGTTTTGTAGCTTCTTTGCAACAAAGCTCTGCACAACAGTTTGCAGACTTTGCAGTACTGTGACAATCCTCTGTACCACACCACTGTAGCGAGTCACACAAAGGTGCACTCATGACTGAGATCTGGGGTAAGTTACATGAGACTGTTGTTCCATCTGACACACCTAATTCTGCTCCACCAAGTACCTTGCCAACCACCACAACCATTTCCTTTCAATGCAGTTGTACTATATTACTATCACAACTACTAAGTCACAAGACTTAAAACAACTGCACTGCCACTGGCTGTTTTAGTAAAGTCACAAAAGTAGATGTCAAGATTAAGCACACATTTACCAAAACTATCCAATATATCAAGCCAAAAAATGACCTAAGAAAACAAGAAATGCCAAATGCCATACTGCAGTACAGATATAGGTATTACCAACTGACTAATCACTATGAATATCTTAAATGGAGAACCAGAAATCTATTACAAACAGTAAATGAGGTTTACAACAAATCAATTTGTTCAGGGCCACCTATAGTCTCTTGGGTCAGGAAAGAGTAATACTGGGTTAAGGCTTGGAAAGGGAGAAGGGGAGAGTAGGCCTGGGATGGTAGTGGAAGGATGTTTGTTAGAGTGGTGGGGATAGAAGGGTTAATATTGCACATATCTGAGGTAGTCAGATAACCATTCCTTATGTGTTCTATATGCAGCTAAAGAGATTACATATAACCGAGATAAGGAGAACAGGAGACATAAAAGACTTATTAAGGGGAGTCATGAATATACAAAATAAATTATATATATATTAATATTTATAAAAAATAATACACATTTATATATATATATTTCTTCATTATTTCATAACTATAAATGCAGAAGCAATTCATATACAAAGATAACATAAGTGGAGCGTTTTCAGTACACAACTACAATACAAACCATATCAACCAGACATGTCAAATGCATTATCATTTCATATTTACACCAGCATATGTCATTAGTATCAGTAAACTGTAAATGTGAAAATCACCACCACTTCATAGCAATATGTTTCCAGAACCTTTTCCCAGAATTTCCTTTCTTTGAATAACATTTCAATAAAAATAAAAAATAACTATTAATAAAGGTTTACTATGAAATAGTCAAATGTCAAAATAAATTCCTACCACAAAGATCAACTCACATTCAAATCGGAATATCAAAAAGGTCAGAATGTTGTAAACACACTTCCTGTTGCGAATTCAACCTTTGTTGACATCTGTAGATTGCAGTTTGACACTGCATATCATGGGACATAACTATTTTACAGGGGACAAACCCCCCTGCACCCCCACACCCCCCATGCAGATTACATATTCCAACTCCGAGATCACACTACAGTGGGGGAAAGGGTATATTCCTGATCCGTACTGTACCGTGATGTCTAGTATTAAGGTTGAACACATATGTACCAATGCACAGTGCATTCATACAAGGAATGTTTGTAGTCTTTTTGGTCGACAATACAGAATGCTATCAAATGATTTTAGATATTCTGGTTGTCGCCAAACCGTCATTCTACATTTTCAAAGTAAACCATTAATAAATACTGCACTGATGTATTACATTATTAATCCATTTATTATGTCCATTTCTTGTTTGTCTCTCTACCCTCCCTCTCTCTTTTTCTTATTTCAGTTAGGAGTTAATTTGTACTTCTTTATTTCCTTTCTTTCCTGTTTCTCGTCAGTTTTCTACAGGTCTAGAATCCTTACTAACAGCCCAACTGCTTGCCACCAAGGTCAGAGAAGGTTCACCCTGTGCCCATCATATATGGGATTGGCCTAACTGCAGAAGAATAACTGACGAATATGCATATTCAACTGGAAATCAGTAATATAAGAAAAAAATATACTAGGTCAACTCTTGTTTATTTCAAATGTGTTTTTTTAGGGTGGGTCTATGTGTGTGTCCATAGTGTGCAACATATCCATTTTTCCTAAGGCGGGGTACAAGGAGGCCCAAAGTAATATCTGATATCTAAAGCAGGCTCAATGGCCTTTCTCTGGCTTAACAGAAGCTTACTGTGAAAGATTCTGAGAACCTCTGGAAATAGAAACATGTAGATATCAGTAAATTAATGACTGGAATAGTAGAACTAGAGAGATGAATATAGAATCCATTAAATCTGGCCATACACTGACCATATATTAAAAAAAATCTACTTAGCTTCTTTTACACGGCACTTTGTGGAAATACTGGTCTTTCTATTTGAGACAAATGTTTTCTTTACAACATCAATGAGGTATTATTAAATATATTTGCTGAAAAAGCAAAAAAGAGAACATTTTATATACTAGGCCACAACTATATCAATAGTAGTGTAAGAAACCATAACTATATCAATAGAAGTGTAAGAAACTATAAGAATGCAAATGTTATTCTAATTTATTTATTTATTTGTTTTCTACTAATTAGTTTATCCTTATTTTAAATACTCCTCATCGCTACTTATTTGTGAAACTCCTTCATTCTTTCTGAGGTCAAGGTTGGTGTAATCCCTGAAATGTTTGTTCATACTTTCAAGAGGACCCATAGTAGCATGTATGTAGTCTCATAAAAATACTAATTTTCCACTATCACAACAAAATACAAGCTAAGTAAATTTAGTTATGGCAGGTATTCATATTAAGAGAATTATACTTTATCTACCTTTTGCAATGTGAGTCTACTGAGTCACAACCCCATTGTTACATATATGGTGATATTTATCAAATATGAGAAATTTCTTGTACTGTGCAATGAGACTGAAACATTTCATCTGTTAGGAGTTCCCTCATTCACACCTGCCATATGTACACTAATATGGTATTTGGTACCTCTTTACTGGCCGGATGACTAATGATAACCTGGAGGCCAGGAAAATAAAATCTTTAAATGTAACAAAGGTGATTTAAATTAAAGTAGTAAAGCAGTTTTATGTTTTTCTTAAATGGAAATTTTTTTTTGCAATAATTAAGCAGATTACCTATGGCTATAAATGATGCAAATTCAGTATCATGGTTAATAAACATAACAATAGCACTGTTTGTTATTTACAAGAACAGAGCTGAAACCTGCTCAGTTGATGTTGTAGGAATTAATAAATCAGTCTGTACTTTGTGATATTCCATTGCACTGTCTTCATTAAAAATTAAAAAAAAAATCCTCTTGTCTAATTATGTGTACTTTGTTGTTTTGAAACAAAGATGTTTTTCTAACCTGGAAGCCCAATTCTAAAAAAACTTGCTGTCGGTGTAATTGAACATTTACACTGAGACCAGGTCTTTTGGAATCAGGCCCTTGGTGTAAACCTGTTTACAGATAGGTATTACATTGACATGAGCAAGTCTTCCGGAATCAGGGCAGACTTACTCTCAGAGCAACTCTTTTGGAATTTGCCCCTTGTTTTTTCAAGTGCCTGCTGCAAAAGAAATGTGTATGTCCTGATTGTCAAAACCTTAAGATTAACACGAACTTCATATACTGTATATGAAATCATGTTTCTAAAAAGCATAATGCTTAAAGCAGTATCTATAGTAAAGCAAAAAGCACCAAGAAAAATGATAATTGGTTATCACCATAGACTGGCAGCTTATTTTTTTTAAATATGTCCTCAGTTTTAATGTGCGTACTAGTACCTAAAGAAGTTTTCTCTCTCTCTCTCTCTCTCTCTTTTATTTCATTTTTAACATTTCTCTGCTATAATGACAATTATTTTCTAATGTTTAGGATTTTTTAGTTTTGTGCTTTGTGAGGGACATATCAGGAATATATTTTTCCAGAAAAAAATAATATATAAACTGCATAGTGTGATAACCACCTACTTATTGCACATTCTGTTTAAGAATTTCCTATACACATATAACAGAAACATGGAAGCATTTACTTTTGTGACTAGAATTCTGGTTATTTTGCAATCATTTCACATCACTGACATTTCTAGATTACTTTCAAAGTATTGATCTTTGAAAATCAAATAAATTGTGAAAGAAGATTTTATAATTAATTTTGCATACCACTTCTGTAATTGTTGAGTATGCCATATACAAAAGCAGTTGCCTTTAAAATATAAATTATGAGATATCAGCTCCAGTGGCAGAAATGCAGTAATGTACAGTTCTTATCACTTTGAAAATAACATATGATCGATGTATAGCTATTGTTGAAACATATTGGAGAATGTACAGATTGGGTCAGCACTGGTTAATATTTTATTTTGTTCTTCTAAGGTACATAGAATAATTGGACATGTTGCCATCTGTTGACTGAACATATGGTGTTCCTCTTCTGAGTTTATTTTTTAATAAACTGTCCATAATAGCCACTGAGCAAATGCTGTATGAAATGTATAACATGAACTATTATCAGGACTGAGGCATTAGTATCTAGCAAAAAAGTGGTAAAATATAACTTTATACTGCAAACCATTTTTTGCATTAAATAAAATAACACAGACTTGGTAAGCATTTGGCTAGTCAGTTGATAGTCTCCTCATTGCCAGCCTTAGGCACAGGCCAACTAGGCATCCACCTAGGGCACCACTATATCAGGGGAGCTTTTACAGTATTTATTTATTGATTGATTGATTGACTGATTGCAGTATAGAAATGGTTTCTTTAAAACGTGTTGAATGAATACAGGAAAAACTGAAGAGTAAGACATACTGTGAGAAAAAGGAAGATGAAAGTAATCTGGATAACGTAGGCAGACCAGGATGGGGGCACCGAGTGGTGGTGGGCGGGCCCATGGAGCCCTTTTGCCTAGGACACCAGCTGACCAGAGGCTAGCCCTGCTCCTCCCATGGACTTGTGATCATCTCACATATTTTTGTACTAAGCAATTTCTTTTGAAACATGCACATTCTTTTGTCTGAATACCGTTAACTAAATAATCCTACAGGACAACATCCCATCATATTCTACTTCAAAATTTGTGTATACCGTAACACGCTGCAATAAATTATCTAACCAAAGCATTCTAGAAAGATGTCACACCATGTCCAATAAAAAAATTAGGAAAAGAAAAAAAAACCTAAAGGTTAAAAGCATTTCATATATTTGGGACAAACAATTCTGTCAGTAGTCATTAATGTAGCACTGTGCAGCACAGAAATATCATTGCATGGAAACACTGTAATACCAGAGACTGGGACCAATATTATTTTATGTGGCAGCTATGGCCTTTCATATATATGCACATCATTAGGGCCACAGGAGCTCATGCTTACTACAACTTTGATTTCACTGCAAAATATCTCAGTGTTTTGTGATGCCAATACACCAATAATTGCAGGTGTTCATTTACCCCTAAATCTGATGCCACCTGTATGGCAATTCTTTTTAAATTTTCAAAAGTTTTCCCCACCTTAAAGACAACTGGACTGTTTTTTCAGCAACAGAATTGTATTGTGCCCAAGAAAGAAATAAAATAAAAAAAGAAAACAAAAAACATGTATTGGAGCACCATCAGGTTACATGACTATAAATGTTTCAGTGTAGAAACATAAATCACCTCAAACACAATAGGAAAGTGGCAGTCCCACATGAATGGTAAACAGGTCATGTATGTCTTCTGCTTGTTCTTATTTTGCAAAAATCTGTAAATTGTTTACTAAAACATTATACCATTGAAAGTATGAAGGTAAACAAACATAGTTTACCTATACACAACAGATGCATAATGTACTTTTTCAGACAGAGCATGTTTAAATAATCCCAAAAAGTGGTGAATATGATAAGAAAAAGGTACTATTGCAAAGCTCTTCTTTATGGCTGATTTATTTACTTTAAATTCCTGAACAGGTAAGGTGCATAAAAGATTCCAACAGAAAAATGTCTTCATTAACTCAACAAATGGATCATCAAGAATAAATCAGATATAAATTTAGATAAAATGGTTTTACTGAAAACAGTTCAGGAAAGTTAAGACTGCCACATTATTGTGACTGCAATAATAGAAATGAGTTTGGACTGGCAGTAAGATATAGACTCGGGGATGAAGTCCACGACTGAAACAGAGAAAACTGTTCCCAGAGGATGTTACAATCTGAGGATATTACTCAGACTTGTCAGTAGAAGAAATCCTGAAGTTATGTTAACCCCTCAAATGGCTTAATAAAAGGCCTCTTACAGAATATAGGAATTATTCATCCATCTCATTTGTAAGGAGCTGAGTAATACATTAGAAAGGGAACAAAGAACCTAGTTTAACTGCACAAATGAAACAGGCAAAACAGTACACACCACATACCTTGACCTTGCATTTGACACAACTTCCCACTTAGTCTTAGTAGAAAAGCTAAATAAATTGTGAATAACCCCCTATGTCACCCATTGGATTGCCAGCTGGTTCACAGATAGGATGAAGGAAATGAAAACAGGGGAAGTTCCCTCCACAACTTCCAATCACCAGTGGAGTTCTCCAGGGTTCTATGCTGTGACCTCTCCTGTTTTGGCATCTATGTATTTTAAGAAAAAGCAAATAACAAAGGTATCTGGCTGACTAGGATTTCAGGCAACTATAAGGTAGGAGCAGTCATTGAATCCCCAAGTGTTTTAACCATCCTGCAGGAAGGTTTGTCTGAAATAAATAACTGGTGCCAAAATCATGGACTGAAACTAAATGCAAAGAAAGACATTATTGTATCCTTTGGGAAGTCATCCACCCCCAGGAACTACCACATTGACAATATGCCCCTAAGTGTTGACACAGTTCATAGGTTCATAGGTTTATATGTAGGTACTAGGCTATCGGCCCGAGTGCCTACATAAGCCTAGCCAACAAGGTTCCCTGGCTTTCGCCACCCAAGAAAGTTATTTTCCTGTGCCTCTGTTGAGCAGAGACACAGAAGTGATCCCCGGGGTGTATTTCCTATTTCCCATCCAATCATCAAGATTTTTCTTGAAGAGTGCTAATGAGGAGCTTTGTTTGACATAGATAGGTAGTTTGTTCCAGATTATGAGAAGTCTCTGGGACAGGACTCTATCCCTCCAGCATGTTCTGTTTATTGTGGTGACAAGGTTTAGGTCCCTAGAGCGTGTAGCTCAGAGGGATTGGGATTTCTTTAAGTGGAGCATGTCCAACAGCTCTGGGTTTGGCATAGCTTTATATGTTAGGCAGAGATGTTTGGGTTTTAGGAACCTATGGAGATAGAGACCTACCTTTTGATCAATATGTGTCCATTGTTGCTATTTTGCACAGCTTTTAAAGAAAGAGATTGTATCCTGATGTAGTATGTAATTGTCCCTCTTTACTCAACCCTCATTAAGCCATCATTGAATACAACACCCTGTTTGCCATGTATTCTTCCAGGCACATGCAACAACTGGAATGCTCACAGAGATACCTTAATAAAATGATACAAGGCCTAAACGACATGTCTTACATGAACTAACACAAGGCCATTTCACTATACTTGATATCCTACAGACTGCTAAGAGGTGACCTGTGTCTGGTATAAAAGGCATCCTCCGCCCTAGTACTGATGGATTTACTTCACCAGCAAGTGAAATGTCATCAGAAATACTCAGTCTAGGGATATAAACTTCTTCTGCAACATCAACAGAATGGTTTGATAGGACAAGTATATCTTGCAAAGGATGACATTGCTCTGGGATAGACTCCTCAGCTACATAAAAACAAAGCTCATCCATGCCCATATTCAAGTGCAGCTTGTTTCTATCAATGGGAAAGAGAATATTTACTCTGGGACTGCCCCCTGTACTATCTATTCACATAGGCAGTTCCCCTCAAATTATCTATGGTATAATCTCAATTATTCTCAATAGGGATAATATATAATTTTTGACCATGGATGGGTAAGCTCTACCTCTAACCAAATGGTTAATCCAAGCACAAAAAAGGGGGAACTGGCTAGGCTTAAAATGGCCTACAAGGGCAGCTAGCCTAGTACTTACCTATGAATACTGTGTGAATTGGAATTCCTACATAATATCAGAACAAGGCAACTGAAGGTCTATCCCCTATGCTACAGATAACTAAGAAATGATTTAACTCTGATATACAGTGAGGAATGATATCTTCTTGGAATATTTCAGTCTTAAAAGGGTACATCATGAATAGAATGTAAGAGCTGGCTCCCTACTGAAATATCAGAACTTGCAACTGTGACTCTCAAAACGCTAAAAAAAGACCAAAAATATAGAAGAGCAACTTTTGATAATTACTCTTATCTTTTAAACTTGCTTTGCACCCCTGATTCCGAATGTATATATACCGACTCCAAGATCAGCATACCTTGTAAAAAAAAGTATATGAAAGTCCAGATTTTTCGTCTTTCAGTCTACACATTCTGGAACTTTGCATTTTGAGGCCTAACACTTCAAATGGTTACCATAAGGAAGACAGTAAATTACGCCAATAAGATTATTCGTGGATCCTTAGAACATTGTGATGTTTTGACCTAGGTATGTGCTGTTGCATAGGCTACAATGACAGACAAACCTGTGCAATTTCATTTTTCTTACTTTGTTTTGTAGGGGAGCATGACTAGCTATCAGCATAAAATTTCCATCCAAAAATAATATGTAAGTGACTCCAGTAATCAGTTAATGGCTAAGTACTCCTCTTTGTAGGTGAAGTATTTAAGTTCTGCTCTGCAGCAAATGGGATGCCCCTCCCTGTTGAGATAGAACTGTACCTGTGCCTTTGTTAGATGAATCAATTTACACTGTAAATTGTTTGGTAAAGTCAAAGGATGCCAATACTGGACCTGAGCACAAGATGTCGCCCAAATGTTTGAATGCTACTCTAGTGTCCATTTTATTTTTATGGGTATCCTTTTCTGAGGCTTGTGATGAGGCACACAGTAGTAGAAAAGTAGTGCATACATTTTATATATTATTCCACCAACTGAAAAAAGCTCCAACTTGCTTATTTTTTTTATTCTCAGAGATAAACCAAATCATTAACTCTTCCAGAGCTGCTTCTTCTTGAGATTCTTGGATCCTATCGGGTTTAGATTGACTCTTTCTCGAGGGTTATTTTAATTTGATTTGTTTGGCTGGGCACTTCTGAAAAGACTTCTTTGTTCCTCAGTAAGAACTCTCATACACCATGTTTTGGGGCTTTTGACAACTTGTCTGCCTTCACTTTAGCTACGAAAATTAATCTTTTCTCTTTATGAGGTTCACTTGTGTTGGATACTACACTTGCAACTGCTACTGCCTGTGCCTTTTCCCAAGGCCTTAGAACATTAACATTGCATATTTTCTCAGGAATTCTTTTGTTACCTTGGCTGAATCTGTAATTTACTTATTTTATTTTTTCCCTTGCTTGAAATGTTCCATGCCACATTGTCAAAAAATGTATTTTCTGCATAGTGAACATGACCAGATCCTTAACCTGTCCAGTTCTTTCATTTCTATTAATTATGATTGATGGACAGCCTATTTCCTTTCCACATATTCTAATACTATTAGAATTGGCACCTGTAACCATTCTTCTAGACTACTGTATGTTCTAGTAAACATCATATTGGAGTCCTTTCTTCTTCCTCCTACAGGTTCTTGGCTATGCCTTATAGATCTTAAGGGTACCTGCCATAGAGCAACTCAAAGGGTCAGAATCATGTTGACACCTGTAGAACTTCCCTAACAGTATATAGTAGATAAGGTAATAATTGTTCCAGTTTTAGCAATCATCAGGAATGAATTTTTTCCTTGCGTCAGTTGTCAAAATCATATCAATATGCTTTACTATGCCATCCATCTGACGGTGATATAAAAATCCTGAATGGGATCATTTTTGAAACACTGACACAAATGGAACATTACTTTAGACATAAATGAGTTTTCCTAGTCTGTAAGTAGCTTGTTAGGTGTCCCTCCAGTTTAGTAAAACTCATTTCTTTTTCCATAAATATTTGTTCTAGCTTTACACAATGGTGTGACTTCAGAGCACTTTGTACCATGGTTTCAGGATGACTAGGATATACTAGAAAGCTAAACTTGTCCAGCTAGCCAATGATAACCAAAGCAATCAGTTCAAAGGAAACTTCTGGAATAGCTAAGGTAAATAAGTAGTTTTTAAAGCCAGAACTTGGAACTACATATTTGCATTGAGGAAAACTATCACAAAAAATATTTTCTCTCATTATTCCTGACCAGTAAAATCTCACAAAATAAACAGCCTTGGTTATGTCCATGTTTAAGTATCCTCTGAGTACATGACTCTAGCAATATATGTGCCTTATTAAGTTTCTAAAAGGTGTGGATACCAACAACTTGAATACGATTTCTTATTTGTTTTTACTTATTTTAGATAAGACTTGTAGCAATTCAAAACATGGATAAGAAAGACTTTGATTACTTTCCTCTCCTACAACCCTAGCAATATTTTTTTTTTGCTCTACTCAGAGTCGTATCATCCAGCTGAACATTTTTAAATGCTTTTATAATTTCACATATAGTTTAGCTGACTCACTAGGACATCTGCCAAGCTAGATTTTTCCTCAAAATTAGCTTCTCATGAAGTGCAGGGCTCTGCCTCTTCACTTATCAACACAGGTACCTGAACTAGCATAGTCCTCTCTTCACCAAAGAAGACTTGTTCCTGATGGTCACTGAATATCTCAGCATCATTGTCTTATTCAACCTCTTTTATATCCTAAGCTTAATGTTCAGTATCAACTTGGTTTTCTTTGTGGTTTTTACCCCCATTTTAGTATCAGTAGGTTTCATTTGTTTTCTTACTATACACTGCTCTTCCTCTACCTTTTTCTCTCCTAACGATCTCATTATCGTATCTTGAATATATACCAAGCTCTCATTCTTTTACTTTTCTATACTAACTGGAAATGGGTGTCACAGAATATGGGTCAACTGTTTTCTTTCCCATACCCCCCTAGCTTTTATCTATGCTGCATTTGTATCACTTTCAGTCTGTAACCACACCTTTAGTCTTACTTCATTGCCATGGTCTGCTCTGGTCCGTGGCTCTGACCTGGGTATACACACAAATCCCTAATAAGGACATAGTGTTCTCCCCTCCTTTTGTATCTCTAGCAATATATGTGTAACATTTAGGGATCTCAAACACTAGCCCTGGATCTTTAGGATCTAGAAGTTTCCTAGTGTCATCTTGCTGCTGGCAAGTCTCAACTTGTGATTTTTCAAGGGAGATGCAGGATTGTGGGCAGTTCCCTAGAAGGCTTCCCTCCGTATGCCATAGGTTTGACTCTAATGAGTTAACACACTCATGCTGTGCTTATGACCTCTGGAAAGAGTTGCTCCTCACCCTTTTTTTCCCATAATTCCTTTAAGTGGAGGACATTTTTGCTAGTTATTATGTATTAAGATAGGTATAACTGCAACTGGGTGCAGTACCTTTCCAAATGTTACTTTTTCCTTCATTATAGAAATGATATGTTGGTCCTTGTATTTGGCCTACCTCTACAACTTCATCAGCCATAGCTTTCTTTTTACAGACTGCCTGCACCTCAAAACAGCATGTGTGAAGACTACACATATGTGGCTGAGCCAGATATGGAAATAAGGTACATAATGAAAGATGGTGGTTGAATGCAGAAATCCAGGAATTCATCAAAAGAAAAAAGGAGTGCAGGAAAAATGGGAGATAGAAAAGACAAACCAGGCTAGGAAAGAACAGTGGTTGGCTGACAAAGAAACTAAGAAATTCTGGTGTCATTCAAAGGGGATCCAATGTCTGTCTGCCTGGGATGACATGCTGGATAAGCCACGCTGCTTCGCAAGGGACGGCTTGCACCTGTCACCCCTGGGCTTCCGGATATTGGCAAAGGCTCTTGCCACCCCCATAGTGCCTTTTTTAGGCAAGGCTCAAATTCTAAACCTACCACCCTAGAACACCAAAAAGGAAAAAAACTAAGGGTAATGCTGCTCAATGCCAGAAGTCTCAATCTCAAGATGCACGCACTCGAGGCCCTTCTCAATATGGAGAACATCGATGTCTGTGCTGTGACAGAAACCTGGTTCAAGGCTCCTGAGAGCACCCCAGCACTAACAGGTTTCACCTCATATCATACGTTCCGCCCCAAAATCCGGACAACACCAAGAAAGGAGGGGTGTCCATATTCATAAAGGACACCCACACCTCAAGGTTGGTGGCAACGCACGATGCATCTGAGACCATCCAGGTGCAATTAACCATAGGCAAGACTGCTCTGCAATTTGTAGCATGTTACAGGCCACCCTCTCAAACTCAGGAACCTCACATGGCCTTCCTGAAAACATTGGAGGGATAAATGTATCTCCAAACACCATCATACTAGGTGACTTCAACTACCCTAATATAGACTGGGAACACTACTCAAGCCCGAACACTCTAACCCAAAGATTCCTGGAGTTCATAAACTCAAATGCCATGGAACAACTAGTCACCATCCCCACAAGAGGTGAAAACATACTTGATCTCATCATCACGAACATGGGATCAAAATGTTCAACACCGAAGTATACCCCTCACTGGTGAGATCAGATCATAAACTAATCTCGCTGGAGGTCCTCATCCCGCCCCACCTGAAACAAAAAGACCACAGTGAAAAACTTCTCAAAAGCCGATTTCACACTTCTAAAACTAGTGTGGTCTCCTTTAAGGCCCCTGAGCCAGTGGTAAACATTACTCAAACCGCTGAATCACTTACAAATGCCTTCTACCAGCACCTACAGGAATGCATGGATCAGGCAATCCCAAACAAAACTAAGACTCTCTGTACCAAAGGCAAGCGTCCAGTCTGGTGGACCCCAGCCATAAACAAGCTCTACAACAAAAGGAGGAAGCTACTACAAGATAGAGCAAAATCCTTGAAAGGTAAGACACCTTTGATCATTATAAGTAAAAACTAAGAGCTCTCATAAAATCATCCAAGGCAAATTTTGAGAGAAAAATCGCCAAGGACTCTAAAGACAATCATAAGGCCTTCTTTAGCTATGTTAGAAACCTAGGAGGAAACTCCCAGATATGCTCAGAATTAGTTCAAAATGATGTGAAAATTACTGAACCTACACACATTGCTAACATACTGGCTGACAGGTTCAGTGCAAACTCATTCCCCTCCCCCAAAAGGAGAGATATCTATTCCAGAGGATTGTAGCCCCCAAACATCTCCAACGCCCAGGTGAGAACTGCCCTCACTAAGGCAAAAACACAGCATCCATGGGACGGATGGTGTCCCCGGCTGTGTGCTTCATGAACTCAACGAGGAATTAAACCCACAGTTAGGACAGCTGTTTAATCTTAGCCTCACCTCAGGATACGTACCCAAGGAGTGGCGCACGGCGACTGTGGTCCCACTTCATAAGGGCGGTGCCTCCACAGACCCTGGAAATTACCCCATTAGCTTGACAAGCCTTATCTGCAAAGCCATGGAGAGGATCATAATGGAACTCATAAATAAAGACATAGGGAACTTGCAGACTTTGGATCCAACCCAGTTTGGCTTTGTCAAAGGCAGATCCTGCCTCTTAAACTTGGTTGACTTTTTCGAGACAGTCACCAAGGCCATTGATGAGGGAAAGGCAGTCCATACAGCCTACCTCGACCTGGCAAAGGCCTTCGACACAATACCCCACTCAGGTATCATCGAAAAACTCATCAGCTTGAATGTAAACCCATACATCACAAGATGGGTTGCAAACTGGCTAAGCGACAGAACCCACAGGGTCAGAGTTGCTGGAGCCATGTCAGACTCAAAGCCTGTCACAAGTGGTGTCCCACAGGGCTCAGTCCTGGGTCCACTCTTGTTCGGCATCTACTTTTCTGAAGTACAAGCAAACACAGGAGGGTTATGGCTGACAAAGTTTGCAGATGACTGCAAACTGGGCCATAGTCGAAAACACATCTGACACAGATATCCTCCAGAAGGGCCTCACAGAAACGGATAACTGGTGCCAGAGCCATGGCCTGAAGTTAAACGCCCAAAACTGCATAGTCATACCCTTCGCGAAAAACAAGGTTACCCCTAGCTACCATATAGGTGACAATCCACTGAGCACAGAAAAGTCATCAGGGATCTGGGGACCCAAGTCGACAGTAGTCTTCGCTTGACACTCATGTTGCTAAAGTAGTTAGGAAAACCTTCTATATCGCCCACCTGATCATGAAGGGATTCACATCTAGATCAAGGGAGGTCATCGTCCCCTTGTACTCATCACTCATTAGACCTATGATTGAGTACAATGCCCGCTCGAATGTATCTGACCAGACACCTGATGCAGCTTGAAAGGCCCCAAAAGTTCCTCACCAAAAGGATAAAGGGTCTCAAAAATATGTCTTATGCTGCCCGACTGAAAGAACTCCAGCTTTATTCAGTCTCATACCGCTTGCTCAGAGGTGACCTGTGCCTGACATATAAGGCCATGTCAAACCCAGATTTGATGAATATGCTTCACCTCAAAAAATCTAGATCCCTCAGAACCACAAGGGCGGAGACTTAAACCTTGACACGGTTATAAATAGAACGTGCTGGAGGGACAGATTCATCACCCAGAGACTCCCTATGCTGTGGAACAAAATCCCGGTACATGTGAGGCAGAGCACCTCGCTGGCCTTGTTCAAGAGGAATCTTGACCAATGGATGGGAGATCGCAGATATACCCCAGGGATTACTTCAGTGTCACTGCTGACAGAGGCACAGAAAAATGATAGGCATAGTTTTTATTCAAACTAAAGGGGTGGCGAAAGCCACATAACTATGGGCTAGGCTTATAAATACCCTTGGGCAGATAGCCTAGTATGAACCTATGAACCTATGAACCTATGAACCTATAAGAAAGGAGTTGCATTAGCAAAGAACAGGCCATCAGAGGCAATACACCAGCCTCTGGGAAGTGACTCAGAAGGTGGCACAATGAATTATATCAGGTTGCAAGGCAAAGACAGAGAGAAAAGAAGATAGTCAGACACCCTTCATAAGGGATACCAGCAACAACCTGTTCACCAGTCTACAGGACATCAAAGGCAGATGGAAAGAGTACTTCCAGCAACTTCTGAATGAAGAAAACCCCACAGAGGCTGTAATTCCCCAGAAACAGCCTACAGTGAGGGAAGAAGATGAGCCCACTCTAGAAGAAGTAAGAATAGCACTAAGGGAAATGAAGTCAGGGAAAGCAGCAAGTTTAGATGAGGTCAGAGCAGATGTGATAAAGATGCTGGAAGAGACAGGATAAAATGGCTCCTGAAGGTGCTCATAGCAGTGTGGAGAAAAAGGAGTAACCCAGATGACTGGGAAATAAACATACTCATGCCAGTGTACAAGAACCAAGAGGACATCCACAACTGTGGGCAGTACAAAGGTATCACATTCCTGTCACACTGCATGAAACTTCTAGAGAGAGTGATTGATAAAAGGATGTGTACAGTAGTAGAAAGTAAGATGGGAGATGAGCAGTTCAGATTCGGATCAGGATGCGGCACAAGTTATCCAATGTTTGTAGTGAGACAGATAGTTGAGAAGAATCTAGAGATCAGGAAAGAGTCCTACTGGGCATTCCTACACTTGAAGAAAGAATATGCCAAGCTCCCAAGAAACTGATTTTGGCAGTACTATGGTGATTCAAAGTCCTAGAAACATTGGTGGAGTTAGTGAAGGCTCTGAACAAGGACCCAATGTCTCAAGTACAGATAGTGTTCAGCCTCAAAGAGGGGTTCCCAGTGGGAGTGGGTGTACACCAGGGTTAAGCTCTGAGCCAACTGCTGTGATGGACTACATTAGCAAACAGATCAGAGGGGACTGATCAACAAAGCTGCTGTATGCAGACAATGTGGCATTACAGGCAGACTCTGAGCAAGAACTTCAGCAAAGGATAGGCCTCTGATGGCCTGTTCTTTGCTATTGCAACTCATTTGTGCTGTAACAGAGACCTGGTTCAAGGCAGCAGAAAGCACCCCTGCACTACCAAGCTATAACTCATTCCACACCTTTCAGCCCCAGAACATGGACCAAAGCTCCAAAGGCAGTGGTGTTTCCATATTCATAAAGGATGTGCACACCTCCAGACTGGTAGCTCAACATAACGCATCAGAGATACTTCAGGTGCAGCTAACATTGGGTAAGACAGCGATTCAGGTTGTAGCCTGCTATAGGTCCCCAACCATGTTCCAAGACTCACACTCTACATTCCTAAACACCCTGAAGAATATTAGGATCAAACCTAACATTCTCATACTAGGTAACTTCAACTACCCCTCCATTAACTGGGAAAACTACTCATGTACCAATACACTTGTCAACGTTTCCTGGAATTCATTAAATTCAGTGCCCTAGACCAGCTCGTTCTTACCACCACAAGAGGTAGCAACATCCTTGACCTGGTCATTACTAACATGGGTAACCATTGCTCTATACCAATAGTCAACTCCTCCCTGGTTAGATCCAACCACAAACTAATCACCTTGGAAATCCTCCCCCCCCACCCCCCACAAAGGTAACCACTATGAAAAACTTCTCCAAAGCTAACTTTGGGCTCCTAAAAACAGAGGTGGCTAACTTCAAGGCACCCATGCAAATGGAGAATAGTTACATGACCATTGAATCATACACCAATGCACTGTACGAATGCGTACACAAATGCATGGATCTCGCCATACCCAGTAGAACCAAGATGCTCTCCTCCAAAAAAAGGAAGCCAATCTGGTGGTCCCTTGTCATAAACAAACTCTACAACAGAAGAAGGAAACTGTTGCGGAATAAGGTGAAGTCCCAAGACTGGAAAAAATTCCCTTATCAGCCTCAACAAAAAGTTGAGATACCTCATCAAATCCTTTAGTTAGCTATGAAAACAGAATTGCACCAGATAGTATAGACAACAACAAGGCCTTCTGTAGTTATGTGAAGAATCTCCTCAGCAGTACCCAAATTTGCTCTGAGTTACTACACAATGGTACCTCCTAAACCGAACCAACAGATATTGCCAATATACTGGCCGATAGATTCAGTGCCAACTTTACCCAACCAAAGGACCAATAACAATACCAGTTGATTGCCAGGCACCCAGTATTACTGCTGCACATGTTAAAACAGCACTATCCAAGGCCAATAATACAGCTTCTATGGGACCAGACAATATCCCTGACTGTGTTCTACATGAACTACAGTGTGAACTGTACCTCACCTGTGTGCCCTGTTCAATCCCAGCATCACCTCAGGTTTTGTCACTACTGAATGGTGCACTGTTACAGTCATTACTCTCCACAAAGGAGGAGTGACTACAGACCCTGGGAACTTTTGAACCATTAGCCTGATGAGTCTGATATGCAAAGCTATGGAACGCATCATCATGGACCTAATAAATAAGGATATGGGGAATCTCCAAACTCTGGATCCCACACAGATTGGTCTTGTGAAGGGTAAGATTATGCCTGCTTAACTTGGTTGACTTCTTGGAGGCAGTCACCAAAGCTGTGGATGAAGGCAAGGTGGTTCATACACTGACCTTGATCTGGCTAAGGCCTGTGATACCATTCTCCACTCAGGAATCATAGAAAAACTCACTAAGCTAGGCATCAACCCCTATATCACTAGGTGGGTTGCAAACTGGCTAACAGATAGAACCTACAGTATGAAAGTAGCTGACTCCAAGTCAGACTGTCGACTAGTCACGAGTGGTGTCCCACAGGGTTTGGCTCTGGGATCTCTCCTGTTTGATATCTACTTCTCTGAATTCCAGGCCAACACGCAGGGACTCTGGCTGACAAAGTTCACACGGTTGCAAGTTGGGAGCAATTAACTCCCCAAGTGATGTTGATATCCTACATAAAGGCCTCACTGAGACTAATGACTGGTGTCAGAACCATGGCCTTAAGCTCAATGCCAAAAAAATATGTCGTAATCATCTTTGGGAAAAACCCAGTTCCCATGAATTACTACATCGATGGTAGTCCACTGAACACAGAAGGCGTTATAAGAGATCTGGGAACACAGGTTGACAGCAACCTCTCTTTTGACCACCACATTGCCACTGTGGTCAGAAAATCCTTCTATATGGCACATATCATTACTAAGGGTTTTACATCCAGGAAGAAAGAGGTCATTGTCTCCCTCTACTCTTCTCTTCCCTCCACACCACATGCTCCAAAGACCTTAACCTCATTACCACAATCAACAGAATGTGCTGGAGGGACAGGGTCATAACCCAGAGACTGTCCATGCTCTGGAATAGACTTCCCATACATGTCAAACAGAGTACCTCACAGCCTCTCTTCAACAGAAATCTTGATGAGTGGATGGGAAATAGAAAATTCACCCCGGGAGTCACTCCAGTGGCTCTACTCAACAGAGGCACGGGGAACTAAGGTCAGGTGGCATGATCCCAGGGTAATCCTCTGGGCTAGGCTTGTTACGGCTCCAGGGCCTTTAGCCTAGTACACACCTATGAACCTATGAATGTAATGCAAAACTGAAGGCACATAGGATGAAACTAAGTACAGATAAGACAGTGGTAAGGGCAGCAAATTGGGGAAATCAGAATAAGCTGAGTATTGCGATAGAAGGGAAGATAATGGAACAGATTAACAGGTTCTAATATCTGGGAGGGCTGGTTGAGGAGAAGGGAAGTCTGAATGAAGAGGTCAAAGCTAGAATCAGAGGGGCTGCAGCCAACTGACACAGAAAGTTACAGGTAGTGTATGACAGAAGAATGGCAATGAAGCTGAAAAATAAGGTGTACAAAACAGTAGTGTGACCAGTACTATTGCATGTTACAGAAACCTGGGCAATGAAGGCAGAGCAGATGAGAAAGCTAGAGGTGATGGAAATGACTGGAAATGACATTTCTGCGATGGGTGGTAGAATGCACACTGTGGGATAGATGAAGAAATGATGGGATAAGAACAGAAGACAAAGTAGCTCCAAATGCAGAAAAAAAACAAAGCAAACAGATTACAGTGGTTTGGGCACATATGGAGTAAAGCAGAAGATAGCCTGGTGAAAAATGTTTCAGAAAGACAGGAAGAAGGTAAGAAGAAACTAGGGTGTACAGCAAAGAGGTGGATTGACTGTATGAGAAAAGATCTGCAACAGCGTGGAATGAGTGTTGAAGAAGGCAGGAGTGTGTGGTATTGAATCCAGACAGATGGTGACAGTTAACATGACACCCCAACTCCATGTAGAAGATGGGAAAAAGGGTTTGGTAATGATTGATGATGAAGATGTCTTTCCTGGTATACACACACACACACACACACACACACACACATATATTATAGATATATAAATATATATATACATATATATATATATATATATATATATATATATATATATATATATATATATATATATATGTATGTATATATACATATATTTATTAGATATAGATACGTATATATATATATATATATATATATATATATATATATGTGTGTGTGTGTGTGTATGTGTGTGTGTATGGGTTTTCTTTATAATCTCGAAATATTGAAATATCGAATTTCAGTATTTCGAGACTAGAATGCCGAACTTCCGAAATAGCGAAACTTCATAACCGCGAATCCGGAAATGTCAAATCTGCGGTCATGTTGGTGCACTATGTGACGTGGGATGTACTGTGTTCCTGATGTATGTTGTAGTGTGTAGATATGGCTGGAGATTAAGGTAAGTGAATATATTTTTTAAGGGTTTTGGGTAGGGTTTTAAGTGTATGTGTGCGTGTTTGGAACCTTTAGGTATGGGTTAGTGTAGGTAGGTAAGAGTATGAGTGTGTAAGTGTTGAAAGTGGTGGTGTTTGCACATATTTGATGTGTGTGTGTGTGCGAGGGGACTGTAGAGTGTGAAGTGGTGAGGTTACTGTTTTTCTGTTTGGAGTGACCTAGGAGTTAGTATATATAAGTAGCGAGGGTGTGGGGGGTGCAGCTTATATTTAGGGTAGGTTTGTGTATTGTCGTGTTTGTGTGTGTTTTGTTTCTTTATTGTAGTGTGGGGAGGATGGTGTAGGTGTTGTGTGGTGTATGGTGAGTTTATATTCATGATTTTGAATTTTGCGCTTTTGGGGTTTCGGTGTTTTGGTTTTTCAGCTTTATAGTCTTGAGATACTGAAATTCGATATTTCAGTATTTCGAGATTATAAAGTGAATCTATATATATATATATATATATATATATATATATATATATATATATATATATATATATATATATATATATATATATATATATATATATATATATATATATATATATGGGACTACCTTAAAATATCTAAACCAGAAAAAGTTGTCATGAAGAATGTTGCTTCCAAATACTAAAAATAACAGTGACTGCATTATTTGCAATATCCCAGACATAGCCTTGGAACATGCAAATAGAAAATAATGTTTTCAGGGGGAAGACCCCACCCCCACCCCCGCAACCACCCCAGCACACCACTGTTAATTAAATATAGAAAGTCAAAAATCTCAGAATACTAGGGAAATGGCATATTCCCCAACCTTAAAATTATAGTGTTATCACTTAAATATTGAAATATTTATTGTTGACTGTGTTACATGATCTTGAACTTGGGTTTCGGCATGTGCCCAAGTCTAAAGGTAGGATTCCTGCAGTTCTCATGTAATGTATGCTAATGAGGACTGGTAGAATCCTGCATCTGATTCCAAAAAGTAAATTAAGCTTGCCTCACCAAAATAAACTGCAGCTGTACATTAGCAAGGTTTGCCAAAGAATAATGCCAAATAGTGGCAAAGCCCACTGAGACAACTGGGCTTACTGGTGAGTGAAAATTCCATCTCTATGTGGAAATAGGTACTGCAGGTAGTATGTGGTGGGAAGCCAGACTGCCTTTTTAAACAGAGGATCATAGTATTATAGGAGTTTATGGTAATAACTGAGCCTTGTAGTCATTTACTCCTTGCCAGTATCATTCTCAAGCCTTGCCTCCCTTTTTTAAGGAGGGATAGGTCAGAGAATCTCATGGTGAATTTGTGAGTGTCCATCCATTCATCCATTTCCCATTTGAAGGCATATATTTTGGCACACTGCTTGATCTGAAGAAGAAGATCTGTTGATGTAGTTTTAGATTTCTGATCCTAGTGTATGTAGGATATTTAAATTTATGGAGGGATAAGAGATCCTGGACTATCGCAAATGGCATAAAAGGCAAGGCACACATCATCTCTCAGGGGTCTGTTTGACACTGAATAAATGTACAAGCCCTCCAGTCTTTTTTAGTAGCTTAGAGTTTTTAAGTTAGTGATCATTTTAGTTAAGAAACGCTGGGGTCTTTTCATTTTTTTTAAATATATCTATTGAGGTACATCCCAAAGGGTTCATTGTATTCCACAACTGGCCTCATAAGTGTTGAATATCAGGAGGAAATGACCTGATTAGCTCTTGATGATATTTCTTTTGTGATCACCTTTGCTATGTAGAAGGACTTTCTGACAATTTACTGAAACATGATGATCAAAGGAGAGGGAATTATCAGCCCATATTCCCAGGCCTCTTACTACATCCTCATGTTGAAATGAGGTGTTTTTTATGCTATAAGCTGGTAGGAGAGTTTCATTAATGAATGTGGCAATATAAAATGTTTTCCCCATCTAATCTCTGCCTGGTTTTTTTGTACACGCTGTATTAACAAGAGTAAGCTCATCCTAGAGGGCCTGGACCTCAGAGTGGGACTTGAGGATAACACCAAGTTTACGGTCATCTGCAAAATTAGGTAATCAGAGAACTTTGTTCATAGAATCATAGATAATAGGCTATTGGCCCTGAGGTCCTTACAAGCTTAGCCAAGAATTTAGCCCATGCTCCAACAAGTCAGCACCCTATGCCACTGTCCAGCAGGGACAATGGTGGAATCCCAGGGGTGTATTTTCTCTTCCCCATCCAGTTATCCAGGTTGAGCTTAAAAAGGTTTAATGAGGCACTCTGCTTTACATGGAGAGGGAGTCTATTCCACAAAAAGGGGAGTCTCTGGGACACAAATCTGTCCCACTAACAAGTCCTGTTGATGTCAGAGACCAGACTGAGGTCTCGTGTGTGGATTACTCGAGTGGAGCTTGACTTGCATATATGCAGCAGTCCCATCAGGTCAGGGTCTGAGATTGCTTTGTATGCTAGACAGAGGTCACCTCTCAGGAGTCTGTAGGAGACTGAGTAGAGGGGCAGGGCTTCTAGCCTATCTGTGTAGGGTAGATGTTTGAGGCCCTGGATTCTCTGCGTGAGGAATCTCTGCGGTCTCTCCAGCTGCTTCATGAGCTTTGTGAGGTACATGCCGAAACGGGCATTGTATTCAATAATGGGTCTTATAAGGGAAGAATACAGGGAAGTTATAACCTCCTTGTCCCTGGATGAGATATCCTTACTAATGAGGTGGACCATGTAGAAGGCTTTCTGTATAATGGAGGCGATATGGTGGACAAAAGTCAGTTTGCTATCAACCTGGGTTCCCATGTCCCTCACAACTGATTGCGTGCTTAGTGCCTTATTATCAATGTGATAATTTGTGGGGACTTCATTCTCCCCAAAAAGGATGATGATGCATTTTTTGACATTTAGTTTGAGGCCATGTTTCTGGCACCAGTCCTTTGTTTGAGTGAGACTCTCTTGGAGGATGTCTACATCACTAGGGAAATTGATGACAGCACCCAGCTTGCAGTCATCTTTAAACTTGGTCAGTCATAGCCCACTAGATTTGGCCTGCACCTCTGAGAAGTATATCCCAAACAGCAGAGGCCCCAAGACCGATCCCTGGGGTACACCACTTGTTACGGGTCTACTACTTGACGTGGCAGGGTAAATGGTTGAATCTTGATACTTTCAAAGAGGTCCAGACAGGTGGAGTGGGCATTTTGAGTCACAGTTGGAGGCCTGTAGCTAGCTATGATTTGAATAGGGATCTTGTCAGTTGTTAACTGCACATGGAGTGATTCCTGTGCATCATACTGTCTGACCAGCCTAGAGGTGTGTATGTCTTTTATATATACTGCAACCCCACCTCCTTTTGTTTTGCTGCCCACAGCTTGGTGTCTGAATGAATGATAGTATGAGTAACCTGGTGTGGCTGTGGTGCTCTCTGCAGCTTTGAACCAGGTTTCTGTGACTGTACAAATGTCAGCTTCTTCCAGGGTTAAGAATGCTTGCAATGAGTGCAGTTTCATGTTTAGACTGCTAGCATTTAGCAGCATAACCTTTAATTTACGTTTTGATGAAATTTTCATGTTGGTAGTTTTGACCTCATGGCATTGCCTAAAAAAGGCCCTATGGGGGAGGCAAGAGCCACCCTTGCTGTGTGGGTTCTATCTTATAACAGATTTGCTATCTATCTCACTCCATAGGATGTGTGAAATGCATTTAACTGGTTAATTATGCTTGCATGAGGAATGGTATCACATGCTTTGGCCAAGGTATGCAGTGTGTACATCATGACCACTGTCAACAGCTTATGTTACCCTTTCAAAAAACTTTACCAGATTCATCAGACAGGATTTTCCCTTGACAAAACTATGCTCCATGGCTTTGCAAATCAGACTTTTCAAACTATGGGCCTATATTCCCAGGGTGAGTGGTGGGATTGTCTTTTGAAGTGGCACCATAAGTGCAGTGTGCAAGACGTCAGGGTCATAGCAAGTGCTTGTGCTAAGGTTGAATACCTCTAGGAGTGGTTCTGTGCTTGTTTAGCATTGTTTATTAAGCAGACAGGGAAATTATCAGAAATGGGAAGGATGTGCTTCTAGTCTTAGATAGGACTTTCAGTATATCTTCTTTTTTTATAATGGTGAGGATGAGATCATAGGAGATCTGTCGATTTTGGACAGTTGTTTTTGAGGTGAAGTTTGCAATTAATTTGTTTGCCAGTAATTAATCAATGTCTACTGTAACAGAATAAATGATGCCATTTTGAAAAATCTCAGGGCAATGTTGTGCATTATGTCTCAGTTTCTTGATGTAGATTAAGAAGGAGTGGTAAGTATATTTAGCTTATAATGATAGTCTAAATTCATAGGCTGCCTTGATTTTTCTAATGGTAAACTTGATATGATGGCACTTTGGTTTGCTATATTCCTTAAGGAGTTTTTTTCTTTTATTTTTGCAGTTCATTTATGTTTGTGGACAACCAGGATGGTCAACTTTTGAACTTCCCATTGTACTTAGATCTGAAAGGGACTGGAGGTTTATTAATTTGTCTATGTGGGCATCCAACATAAACATTTTTTTTTTTTTTAGCTACTTGCTATAATAACTTATTGTTATAAATTGATTAATGTTAGTTCAGAGAATTAATCAAAGAATGTACAGAGATGCGTACATTTCAAAGTTCTGGATTTTATGATATCGGCATCCATTGGTTTTGATTTTTTTTAAAGGTTAAAGTAAACAAGTTTGTGATCATAAATAACCAAGGAGGAAAAACATCAGGTGACTGGCACATACTGGTAAGAACCAGGTATATGACATTTTGACCTCTAGCAGGTTCGTGACCATCTATTCAAGAGAGTTTTTGATTATTAAATATCAGAATTGTTGGATGTATGCTACATTTGAGGTATAGGTGTCCCAGTTTACAGAACAGTAAACAGAGGTAATCCAGATGGCTTGAGTGAAGGCTGGTATCCAACATGTGACCCAGAGGGTGACAGGACTAACAAGAAACAGAATATAAAGCATAAGTCCAGATAAAACCACTTTAGCTACCAGATCTAGGAGACTGTCTGTCTGGTTCCATCCCTGTTGAGGAATACAGACACCTCGTTAAAGTTTGCAGTAGTTAATTCAGTTAAGTAAGTAGGTGGATAGATTTTTTCCAGCCCTTTATCTAGCTAGACACAAAGCTATCCAGACCACTTTTGCACTAACTTTACCACCTGGAACCTGAAGAAAGGAAGAATCTGAAGAGAAGAGCCCTCAGTAACTGCTAGACTCAGGAATAAGCTTGACAGTGAGTACCATAAAACCATGCTCTGGGACAAGAACATCCCACCTCTCACTGCAACTACCCCACAGCAAGCAGGTATAGATACTGTAGCCACTGAGCCTGCAATTAGCAAAATTTCGATAATCGTCAGTACAATGAAAATTGCTGTTCCAAGGCACCACTCCACACAGCTATATTCTTTATACCATAGGCACATTTTGCTTATGCTCAAAGAAGAGCTGAAATGCATCCATTTATTAAAAGTTTTTGTATACTCTGCAGTTCACTGCTTGGTGGATTTTTATTCCATGGGCACAGAAAGCCTACACAAAAGATTCTGAGGTCAGTAACATTACTTACTTTTTCTTCTTACTTGTGCACATCCATGAGCTATATAAAATGAGCACTGTGACTTGTTTTCCACTGTAAGCTCTTTCTCTAGATGCATGCATTGTTCAAAAAATACAAATCCCCTCCTGTAGCTTTAAATGATTACCTCGCCTGCATATAAAAAGGTCTGTCCTCATCAACAGGAAGAATGGGGACTGGTCATATTAATCATGTATATCAGCCTCTTAAAAGCAGGCGCCGTAAACCTTTTTTATTATACAAGAGAAAAATAGCCTTTCATGTTATATGTCAGGAGATGATGAGCCCTGTAAAAGTGGGCATGGCCTCTCATATTACATGTGACTGATTGGAAAAAGTTCTGTAATGAAGGTTTCATACTTTGCTCCAATGAATATGAGCCCCACTGATGAAGACACAGTCTCTCATTTTGCATGTGTTACAAAACAGACTAATCAAGTCTGGTATAGTCTTGTAAAAGCAGACAATTTCAATTATCAACATGTAACCCACTCTATTAGATGGACCTGATGAAGCTCAGGCAAAAGTGTTTTCTTAAATATAGTTCTACAGTTGTAGCTCATTATGTGTTGTCATGTTTTGTTTGTTAAAAGTTAAAAATAAAAATAAAACTTTTTAACTAAGAATGAGGTTACATGGGCTGCTGAGCTGGT